>NC_071256.1:36135729-36183229 GCF_023375685.1 Ictalurus furcatus
AGAGATGTTGATCTTTCAGATCTGTATCGTTCCAATAAAAAAGTATTTAATACGAAACATTTCTGTATTCCCTCATGAGGAATTATCATTTTAACCTTGGTTAGAATTGTACATTTCAGAGGGCATTTGAACAACAGCTAAAACAACCTATAGGGGGTTCAAAAACTTGACAGACTGTAAAAGTTAGCCTTTTTTCAGGCATATAGGATTTTCCAGAGTATTTTTGTTGTTGTTGTTGTGATTGTTACGGCCAAAAACGCTTGATTTTGCTGTGAATTTTTTGTTAAAAAAAATTTGCGATGCAATTTGTGGAGATTTTTGTGCCTTTTTTTTTTTTTTGCAGGAAAACTATTTGAATTGACAAAACCGCGAGCTGTACTCATGTCCGAAGCACGCGAGTGGAAGAGGGCTTTGACTGAATGCTCATTGCGATGACGTCACATGACGCGTCTTGGCCGAACTCTGCAGAAAATCTGCGGTTATTTGGAAAAATGGCAAGCTCCTCCGAATATCGAAGAGTTTGCTTGATTTTGCTCTCGCAAAACTTGTGCGTGACATCGTAAAATCGCTAAATCATAGAGGGACTACCTTTTAGACGTACTTTAATTGTTTCGCTGTGTTGTCATGGTGTCGTTTTTGACTAAGATCGAATATTATACGCTAAGCGGTCTGAGCTTAAAAAGAATCCGAAATCGATGCCCAGAACTGGGATTTTCTACCCATAACATACTTTTTAAGAAAACATGAATTTCACCAAAATAACATGGAATGGTTTTTATTCCCTTCTTAGTCTTGTCTATCTTCTGTAAAGATCATGCTGGGTAACATCCGTCACATTGTCTAAAGATGTGTAGAACCTCACCGGCTAGGTGTGATCTTCTCACACACTCAACGTCACACTCTAATCGAGTCGTTGTATAGCTATGTGACGTAAGGAAGTGGACAAAAGCCTAATCGATTCAGTTCACATTGCAAAAATAAATCAAAATGGCATCTTAGTAAGTGAAAATATCACTCATATGTGCTTATACAGTATATGAATGTAATCATATGTATCTAGTATTTCCTATTATAAACCAGATTACAATAAGCCGAATATGTTATTACTGATTAATTTATCTACTTAGTATAAAATAGTCTTGTACTTTTCGTAGGTTTGGTAGGAAGAAAATAATAATAATAATAATAATAATAATAATAATAATCTTTATGTGAAGCAATTATTTCTAGACAGAAGCAAAATTATCTGCCAATAGAATACAAAAACTTGAAGCTAAGGGTAAACAGCTAAATAATCCTATCTGTTTTAGAATAATCTCATAGCAAGAAATGTTGTTCATACTCACAATATTTACACCTGCTAAGAAAACTTTTTTTTTTTTTGCAGTTCTGGAAATTTTCAGAACTTATGAAGACACGAGGCCGCCACACGCCACACGCATTCCCAGATTCTGAACCATCATCTGAAGCACATGAACTGGTGGGAATACGTGCTGCTGTAGATGCACACACACACACACACACACACACACACACACACATACATTCACACCTTGAATGCTAAGGACGTTGGAGGGAACTCAATTATCACGTCTACACTATAGCAGGTGGATTAGTGTGTGAACTCGCATTTGGTTGTGATCCAAAATGCCACAGAGAGAATATTCTTCAGATCTGAATTCATTTTTTTTTTCTTCAATAGTCCTAAAATTCTTACTGCTACAACCAGGTCATTAATAACCCACTGTCCGGTATCAGTCTGAAACCTGGTGATTGAGGACCTCCACTCTGGAGCACTACGGTTCAGGACTATGTGAGTGAAGGATCTGATTTCTTTACTTCAACGAGTTTAGTGTGTGACTGATCACAGGGTGTGTGTGTGTGTGTGTGTGTTTCTCTGTCTATATCTGTTCCAACGTGAAAGCAAAGCAAGAAGAACCGTAAACTGATATTTTAGGGTCTGTTTGAATAAACGTTTTTAAATACTTTAATCACTAGCCACTGTACAATACCTGGAGTAAATCTATGATTTATGCACCAATAGGTTTTTGGCCAGCAGTAATAATTTGTGCCTGCTAAAGATTGAGATTGTAATTTATTTATTTAGTTATCTATTTATTTATTTTTGGTGTGTGTGTGTGTGTGTGGAAACGCCAGAGAAGAAAGAGCGTTTATCAGATATTTGCTGCCCCCTGTTGAAATAACTGCTCGAACCATCAGATATGTGCTCGTAATAGCACATCGACACTTTATATACGGTATATCATGAGGGGTATCCACATCTGTGTGTGTGTGTGTGTGTGTGTGTGTGTGTGTGTCACTGGAGGTGTCTGAACAGGAACAGGTGCTCATCCCCTGTTCACTCCTCACTTCTTCGTGTCACTCAGAGATGTCGTGGCAATCTGTGTGTATGTTTCACTCCACCAGACCGCAAAATGTTCTGTCAGACCTTTCAACACGTTGAAAGATGAGTAGATGGGAGAGGTGTGAGTGTGTAAACTCTTCCATATATACCACGGTGGTAGTCTTCCATATATACCACGAGGTTTCGATTTGCATGAAATGGATCTCTTGGCCACCATTTTATACGTTTCCCTTCAGCTCGTACGCCGATGATTATATTCATAATTATATTTCCCTTGTATTCCATATGGATATTCTCTACATGTTCTCCCGGTGTCCGTATAGGTTCCCTCTGGGTTCTCTGGTTTCCTCCGACCTTCTAAGAAACATGCCAGCAGATAGAAGTACTGCAACAACTGGAATATCCAATCACGAAAGCTATTTGCTCAGGTTTCACACACACACACACACACTACGTAGTTTATATTCAGCATACTGAGTTTCATAACCTGTACAGTACTGATATATGACATGCGTCGTCATATATCAGTACTGTAGAAGGTTGCTGGTGTGTGTCTGCTTGTGTGTCCGTGTGCGTTTGCGTGAACACATTTTGCCTCGGTGGACTTGATAACGAGCTCTAATGGGGTCGTAATAAAGGTGGTGAGTTGCCTAACGAGCTGAGGAGAACGCAAGGCAATCACCCTTAACACACCTCTGAGATCTGGCTGTACACACATACTGTACTGTACATGCACACACTAGGGGTGTAACGCAATATCACTATCTGTATGCGTGTGCATGGCCTGAATAAACCCTACCCCGCTGTTTGTTTAATCCTGCTTGTTCAGTTATTATTTTTATTTATATAGGAGGTTTTATATATATATATATATATATATATATAGGAATTTGCTCGGTTCAATTTCCGAAAATATAAATGATGAATGAATCAGTAGCCTAATTTGAATGCATGAGGCAGCATTACATGTAGGATTATTAATAATGATTGGTAGTCGGCTGATGCTCGTTCGAAATCCTCATTTGAGATCATTTCTTGTTTGCTGTTATCACATTTCAAATGATAATGCGAATTTCTGAAAAGCTTGAGCAGAGATCACAAATAAATAGGCGTACAACACAGGGAGGATATTTTACTCGCAAAGAAATGAACGTGATTGACGTTGCACCTCAAGTAGGATGTCGAAAAGGGTCCTCATTAAGCACAGAGGTCATTAACCATTTAACGGCCAAAGCGCAGAGGTTCTGGCCTTTCCTCTTTTCTTCTGCGCTAGAGTGAAATTCAAACTCACTTATCCCGAAATATCACGAATGTGGTCCCGTTCCCTGATCGGCTAACGAGGCGCTTGCTAGTTAGCGTATGAGTTTCATCGGGTGTGTTGGGCGACATCGCGCTTAGGATTAGCTCAGAAATGAGCCGAACAGAACGTCTCTTAAGGGACGAGTCATCGTGAACGTGTGGAAAACATCTCCAAATCCAAACAAGAGAAACGTGGACGTTTATTAGCAGGGCAAACTGTAGAATTTGATAGGAATCATATGAGGAAAATTATTCCGTGTTACAGGAAATTCTTAATTATTGTTAAAAAAAAAATATTCATATTTTTGATCAGGAAAGTTATGTTTAAAACAAGTAAAGCAAGCTCATTCATCAATAGAGCATAGTTTTAAGCCGCAGCTAACAGTATTAACCCAAAGATTTTCGCCATGAGGCCGCCATTTTGGATGTTACGTGTAGGACGTACATGTAAAATTCTTTCTTTCTGCATTCGGAGCAATGTGCATCTTTACAAACATCTTTACAAAACATCAGGGATCAAGTGTGGGAGAATAAGTTATTCCCTCACTAGACTCTCTGGGGTTTTTTTTTTCTCTCGCTCTCTCTCTATTGATGTTAATGAATCAAATCAAATTTAGTTTGTCCAGTGTGTCATGAACTGAGTAACTGAACTAAGATTGAGTTAGAGTGCAAGAATGGAAATGGGACAAACAAACCAGTAAAAAGAATATTTTTTAAAGTCGAGTTGATATACACCAATCAGCAATAACATTAAAACCAGTTATTACGTTTACATGGACATTACTTCGATATGAACCCGATTAAGACGATACTCTGATTCAGAAACTAGCATGTAAACAGAGATTATCGATAATCCGATTAAAGTCATACTCGAAGTAAACACGGATGGAATTAAGACGTGTGGAGTATTCCTGTTTTAGTCGCATTATCGGCGTGCGTTACAGACACGTACACACCTTAATCACACTATTAACGTCGTGTGGGAGTTTTCACCGCATTTTGTGATAGGACACGTGCTCACACAGCAGCGCTCGACCGTTTGACGGCGAACAAGAGAGCACGGCTGCGTCCCAAACCGCGTACTTGCCTGCTATAAAGTAAATTTTAAATAAAAACACCCAAAACTGTATACAGTTCCATAACGAAGACGAACTGTATGTCGATACGTGAAATTCTGGAGGGAACGTCGGACGGCATGGCGTGGGGACGTAATGACGTGTGCTGGAAACCTCTCTATGTTCTATAACATGTAAAACGGGAACATGAATGGAATATTCTAAAAGCGACTCATGTAAACACCTTCATCAGAATATTATACATCTTATTCAGAATAAGGTCAGTAATTAGATTACTGCTGTCTGTGTAAACGCAGTCAGTGATTATCTCGTTACCGTGGCACCTGTCGGGGGGGTGGGGGGGGGTATATTTATTAGGCAGCAAGTGAAAAGACAGTTCTCGAAGTTGATGTGTTGGGAGCCGGAAAAATGGGCAAGCGCTAGGATCTGAGCAACTTTTATAACGACCAAATCGTGATGGCTAGACGACTGGGTCAGAGCATCTCCAAAACGACAGGTCTTGTGGGGTGTTCCCGGTATGCATTGGTTAGTACCTACTAAACGTAGAAGGAGAACCGGCGAACCAGAGACGGGGTCATGGGCGCCCAAGGCTCATTGATATAGGGAGTGAAAATTGCGGTTTGAGGAATATGACAAAGAGTTCAAGGTGTTGACTCGGCCTCCAAATCTCAATCGAATCGAGCATCTGTGGGATGTGCTGGACGAACCAGTCCGAACCATGGAGGTTGCATTGCACCTTGCGACTTACACGACTTAAAGGACCTGCTACTAACATCTCGGTGCCAGATACCACAGCACACCTTCAGAGCTCTTGTGGAGTCCATGCTTCGATGGGTCAGAGCTGTTTTTGCGGCACAAGGGGAGGGGGACCTACACAATATTAAGCGGGTGGTTTTAATGTTATGGCTGATCGGTGTAGAGTACGTGAGAATAATTTCTTTATAAACCCTAGATGATGAAACTGAAATTCAAAAAAACTATGCATGCTAATCCAAGTATTAATACTGTTAGTCAGAAACGGGAATAACCTGGCACGTAGGTTTTTGCTCTCCTTTTTTTTTTAGATATGATGTGTATTATACTCATGTGTGTGTGTGAGAGAGAGAGAGAGAGAGAGAGAGAAAGTGGGCGAGAGAGAGAAAGAGGTATTAAAAAGAACGAAAGCACCTTTTCCCAAACGATTCATGTGTTTGATTGTATTTGATTGGTGTCTTTTCAGCACCTCATAGCAGTTACAGGAACTCAGGCAGGACAAAGACAGAAATAAACGAGTGTTCGTTCAGACAGTGTTTACATTGCTCACATTCTCTGCTGTGTGGGAGTCCAAATTTCAGGAGGCAAACAAAGCAAATCCTGTATTGCTACAGTAGATTTAAAAAAAAATAATAATAAAATAAAAAAAAAATACTGTCTACAATAAATAACTCCAATGATTACAAAACTACGTTTTAAAAACGGTTACCTCAAACGTACAAACGTACCTGAAACTTTTAGCTGCACAACCTCCATGCGATAAACAATAGTCAGGTTTGACTGGCGTTTAACACATTTCGAAGAACATTCCAGGCAGTTCAAGAGTGTGATCCTGAAATCCTAATGTGTCTACTTATGAGAAGGTTGTTTACTAGCAGGTAGCTAGCATTCTAGTGGGCTAGTCAGCTGTTAACTAGCAAACTCAGGAAGCTAGTCAGCTGTTAACTAGCAAACTCTTGGGAGGTAATATATATTTTGACAGTCTTGACTACAATTAAATAAATCTCTGAGAATGTGATGATGCAATTCGAAACACTGATTAAAAAATAATAATAATAATCGCACTCATGTGAACCTGTGACAAACGTAGGCGACTAGTAGTTAGCTAGCTGGCTAGCTACAGTAGCGGAGCGATCCTACAATTGCTGTGCCATTTGGTATACTAATGACACTTAAAAATAGAACTTATTTTCCGATACTGAATCTAAGAAAAACTGACGGCGATGACATTTTGCCCTAATTGTTTCAGTACACAACACAGTCAGATCAAAACCACTTCCTGTTCCTGTCTGCGTGGAAAACTCATAAGGACAATCGCTGTGACGCTGAAGACCTGCCGTAAGCAGATATCTTAGAGAAGTTCATGTTTTTTTTTTTTAAATCCTACTCATACTTCATACTTCTAGTGCACATATACTCGCTGACCACTTTATTAGGAACACCTGCTCACTCATCATGCATACAATTATCTAATCAGCCAATCATATGGCAGCAGTGTAATGCATACGATCATGCAGATACAGGTCAAGAGATTCAAACATTAAACATCAGAATGGGGGAAAATGGTGAATTCCATCAAATATTCAGATACAGGAAGAGTCACGAAGCTTAGGTTGTACCGACTTGCAAATATTTTGAAGCTGCTGCCACCTTGTGTTTTAAACGCTGCATCATGTAAACTCAACCCTTTTTTTTTTTAGGCTTTTAGAGACCGATTTTGATTTTGCATAAGAATACAATGCTATAAAATCAATTAAATCAGCACAGTAAAAAAAAAAAAAATTTTAACATCTCATGCTCGAAAACATTCTTTTCCACGAGTCGTCCATTATAGGTTATGAAAAACGTTCGTTTTATTATGAGGTAATTATTTGATAATAAAATACACACATTTTATTTTTTTGTATCGCTATTACTTCGAGCGGCTTTTGTTTGAAATACACCTTGGATCTTGACGCTTCATTTAGTGGAGCTTCATCAAGGGGGATTTTTAAATGCAAACAGCAAAAAGCCAGCGCTTTACAGTGGATACAGTACTACGGTATGTTTCTAGAATTTTATAAATGTACTTTTAGTAAAGATACAGGTTTAACGTCCAAGATACGATCATAAGAAATCTTGCATCTCTGTCAAAGGGTGAGGCTGTGAGTGGATTTGCAATCATAATCCCCCACCCCTAAATTGTTAAGGAATACTGTATATAAGACATGATCTCTCATGGCACAGCCATGATCACAGACATTTAAGGATCAAAAAGCGAGCATTTTATTTACATATTATTTCACCTCATCTTTTAATTCACGATGTAATTCTTCAGTGTTAACTGATTTCCTCCTTAGGGATGAATAAATCTTATTCAGTGCGGTCTATTTCATTGATTGAGGTGCGTTATTGCCGTGCTACCACTATGTGTCAGTGTTGTTGCAAAAATAGACTGAAAAGGCTTGCTGAGATTGTTCTGGACAGTGGAGAATTTGAGAGAAAGTACATAAAAGTAGGGCAAAGCAGAAAAGAAATTCATGCCAGACTGTCCTAGATTGTGGACGAATCACACCGGTGCATTTACAAATAAATTGATCCATATATATTATTATTATTATTATTATTATTATTATTATTATTATTTTAACTCGGGTGGAAAAAGTTGCAGCCATGTTAGGAGCCAAGCCAGTCACGCTGGGCAGTGTGGAGCATCTGGTCAGCACTGATTGGCTCCTAGGTTCAACATGTGAGGTGTGTACTGTCCCGTGGGCCTTGTGAAAATGACGCAGGATTGGAGGAGATCAGCGAGGGAAGGTGGAGCCGTGTGGATGAGCTGATCTGAGCCGAGGGAGGAGAGACTGAGAGAACAGGAAGGAGGGTAATCACCCTTACCATGTCTTTCCCACTACACCCTGCCAGACAGAGACAGAACATAGACGCTGCCCAGAAGTGTCCAGATGGCTGTGTGTGTGTGTGTGTGTGTGTGTGTGTGTGTGTGTGTGTGTGTGTGTGAATGATGTGTATTTACACAGGCATAAAGTGTTTCACTTAAAGCTCACACTTTTTTGGGGTGACTCGATAAACTCATGAAGTGGACAAAGAGAATACAAGTTGTTTTCTCGACTACAACCATTTATATGAAAAAAAAGTTTCGAATAGATGAATAGATAGATAGATGAGGGGATCTCCAGAGGGAGATTTGGGGTAGCCAAAAAATCCAGAACATTAAATACAGTACACACGATAAACATGCATACGATACACATTTTTACATACACACTGTGCGCAAACAATACCTTTTATACTTACTAGGCACACACTGATACAAACCTTCAAATGCACCATAATTACCCAACCCTTATTACAGTCCCTGTGCGAGTCCACGGATGTTTCGCCGTTTGTGTCTCGCTGATATTATATAGTATTTACAAATCTGTATTTTAACATCTCATTTTTTAACATCCCAGCCCACTACATGTACAGTTTACCTTGAAATCAAACCTGATCTTTAGTTAATAACTCAATCTTTTTATTTATTTATTTATTTTTTTTATTAGTTTACATTAATGTACGAATCCACTTCACACCTCTTGATTGAAACGTCCTTTTCCATGATGATGGTGCTTCGTTCATTACAGGTTCTGAAAAGCGTACATTTTTAGTCAAACTCAACTGAATGATACCTGAACACGTTCACCCGCGTGAAATGTTTGGAATATTCCACAAGTCACAAGTTCAACAGGAAGTCGCTTCCAAATTTCCTCAAGAAGAAAAATAAAGTTATTTTTCTGTCATTTTTTTTTTTTTTGCATGAAATTTTGATATTGAGTGACAGTCACTTTTTATAAATTATACTTACATATATATATATATATATGTGTGTGTGTGTGTGTGTGTGTATGTATACACACACACACACACACACACACACACACACACACACACATATATATATATATATATATATATATCCATCTGTGAATTGGTCAGAATCGACATCCTCCTGACCAATCAGAATGAAGAATTCAACAACAGTAAGGTAACCTTCATGGCAAATCATCTTTAGCTTTTTCAATTTCATTTGATTGCAGTGTGATCATTTTTTGGTCAATTATTTACTTGAACTGAAAGGACACATGTTTGTTTGTTTTCCCGTGATGCTTTAGAACATTCTGCCAAGGTTGTGGCACTTGAGCAGAAAGGAAGAGGACACTTTAATGTTTGGCGTGTTTATCTCATGGGCCATTAATTAGCAGGAATTACAAGGAATCAAAATTGCTAACATACGACCATCTGCATGTTTGACGTTCTGGTTTCTCTTAGAGACACTGAAGTCATCTTCTGACACCGAGTTGAAGAGGGTAAAAATGACTCATGTAAAGGGGAGGGGGTAGGGGGGGAGAGGGGGGAGGGGGAATAATCGTATTAAAAAGGTACGGTTTAATTGTATGTCTTTGTAAAAGTTGTAATTGTAAAAGTGCTTCCAGAGGAACAGTATAAAATGATTCACAGATTGTTAGTGAGGCCATACCACAAGACAGAGCAGCTCAAAAACACAGATTCAACGAAAGCACACACTTTCAGAGTCGTTCAAAAAAAAAAAAAAAAAATGTGCAAAGTACATTTAAAGACAATTACATGGAACAGTAAAACAATTTCTACGTATAAACATATCTCTTATTTTATCCCATGTCAGACCTTGAACTGAGACCTTTTTATTCAGATTCACACAGGTAAGCACACAGCCTTCATTCCAGCTGCTTTTCCAGTTAACAGTGTTCCCACGCCACCTCTCTGACCCTTCACCTTTCATCTCTACCGTGCTAAATTACTCTGGATGTTGCACCAAAGCGGCCAAAGGCTTACAAATGACACCCACGGATGAGAGTTAATCGTCTGGCTCGATGACCCAGCAGGGGCAGTCGTGGGATTTGAATACTTCTCAACCTTGTGGTTGAACTAATGCTTTAAACCTTTAAACATTCAGTAAGCTGCGGACTGAGAGAACGCTGCATTGTCATACAAAAATACACTGATCGATTGAGATGTTTATGTGGTTCACTTGCTCCTTTAAAGGAATTTCACCCATTTTCTTCTTTATAATTTGCATCAAATTTTGGTGTCTGCCACCAAAACAAAATGGAAACGATACACCAGGGTTTTTTTTTTCATTGCTCTGTATTGTTTGTTTTTTTTTATATATATATATATCGTAAGACAAATGAGTTAGAGTCTAATCCCAGTATGAAAAATCAGCGATCAAGAAAGTAATCCAGCTTGTTCGTCTTTATTTCAATTAGCGTATCACGCTATTACAATCATTCGACTCGACTGCGTGAATCTACAATCTGGGCTAGAAAGAAATCAGCCCCAGCTTCTACTTCATATCATTCTGAGTGTATTGGGGGTTTTTTTCCACTTATGACCATTGGTGGTGCTATTGTATTTGTTTCCACAAAAGTAAAAAAAAAACAATCTACTTTAAACCATTTATAAGCAAATGAGGCTATAAGGATCTCTGCTTGCACATTTATACCCGACAATATTGGTCCCATATCTCTTTAATAGGATTAGACTTCAACGATTTTTGGTGAAAATTCGCTGAAGCTATCGCTGTTTAAAAACTAACAAACAAACAGAGCTCTTCCCTTCATTGTCCAATCCAAAGCCATACACACAAAGAATACTCGAGCAAGATGCAGAGGTTTCTGAATTATCAGCAACATGATTAGTTTAGATGTTCCTGATTGGTCAGATGTTGGAGGTCAACAGAACCTGGGGAGTTTCTCCTGACAGCTACCAGAATCTGAAGAGAACCCAAACATCACGAAAAGTGTTGCGGACAGTCGAGATTTCCACTCGATGCTTTGTTTCCTTTCCAAACCAGAAAGCATTCTTAGAAAAGTTCATACTGAAGCAAAGCACTTTTTTTTTTTTTATCTTGTATCAGTGACAGACACTTGAGTTCAATATGAAAGAAAGGGGGAAAAAATGGGTGAAATTCTCTTTTAGTCGTCCTGTTATAAAAACCGATAGTCACCGCTTGTGACTTGGGTCATAAAATCATAAAAATAAGCGTTGAGATTTTATCATAATCATACCCGAGCCAGCAAATTGGCCTTTGTCACTCGACTGACACTCAAATTCATATCAAAATACTAATTATGGACGAAAAAAAATAGTCTTACAGTACATGGAGTAAGGCTTCAGTGACTTATAAAGGTGTTAATAACAGAGTTGGACCAGCACTCAGCATTGTAATGTTAATATCAGGATTTGAGAGTACGAATGAGTAAAAGAACGTAGAAAATAAACTGCTGGTTGAAGCACGAGCGCAGACGATCCAACGCTGCTTTTTAAAAGCGTCTGCAAGAATGTTTACCGCTTAAAAACGCTTAAACGCTTAAATTCTTATTCATCACCTTTAGCTAGGATTTAAAAAAATGGCCAATAAAACAATTCCTTCAAACAACAAAGATGTTGATCCAGATATGATTATGAGATCCTAATATACCAGTGACGCATGATAACTATTGCTCAAGTAGGTCTGTTTCCATACAGATGCTTTGCAAAAATAAACGTCGAGCGAAATTTCTGGGGAAAAATAAGTACAAATAAAATGATAATCATGAGAAATTGTTATCGCAGCGTTTCTATACCACTAAATCATACTGA
Organism: Ictalurus furcatus; assembly: GCF_023375685.1. Taxonomy (NCBI): domain Eukaryota; kingdom Metazoa; phylum Chordata; class Actinopteri; order Siluriformes; family Ictaluridae; genus Ictalurus; species Ictalurus furcatus. The sequence goes on from NC_071256.1 coordinate 36,147,880, forward strand.
CAAATCAGTGTCCTGAGAACCCAGGACAAGGAGATTTCATGTTCCGGCTAATGATATTTTATTCGTAGTTGCCTAGACGCAAATACTATTTAACTACGTCCACGAAGCCAGAACCTAACGCCTGTGATTGGCTACTGCTGCACTAATTAAAATAATAACAACAAGGCCTTCCTTTGAATCCAGAGACCAGTTGCTATACTCTCTTGGATTGCTGGCCATTGCTTGGCATTTCCATTCACAATATTTCAGAATTCGCATAGCAGGTAGATGGAAACAGGACTACTGTTGGGTTTTTGGTCAAGTTAGTGTAAAAAAAAAATTAAACATATAAAAAAGTTTCACGTCTAAAAGAAGAAGACCAGTTTTGATTCCTAGTTTGTTTGTTTTTTCCAGGAAAAGGGCAGATGGAGTTAATCCGGGGGATGGAGTCAAGCTTTATGACCTTCTGTCTCCGTTCTTGGTCTTCAGCACGACAAGCACCACCATGGCCGGGATAAGACATATAGGGGTCATGACGAGGGCGAAGATGACGTTAGGTGGCGGATCCCTAAGCGTCTCGATGGGACACTCCTGGAAGAAGGAGGAGTGGATTTCCACAAACATGTCCTCCACCAGCCTGTTGGGCCACGGGAGCACCAAGCACTCCGCAATGCCCTCCGAACACATGGTGAAATTGTTATAGGAACTGCAAGAGAGATCAAGCGAGAGTGTGTACATTTCCAGCCAGATTTTTAAAACAAACCAAAAAAACATCTTCAAAAAGTCTATAGTGTAATAGAAATGACATAATGGGTTTTCATCGACTAACTTGTAGTGGGACTGAATATTCGAAAGAGGCTGAACAAATGACATCACAAACAACACCAGCCAATCACAGTCTAGCATCTGAAACAGTATAATACTATACTAAATAGTATGTTCGAAAAGTACACCAACATATATAGAACTTTTATGTTCTTTTATATATATATATATATATATAAAAAAAAACACAACAACAGAGTGTTTCCTTGTCAGGTTTACTAAAAGTGCAAGTTAGCATCGAATTTTGAGGACGTTTTTATTAAAAAATTGTGGTAAGTAGTGGTGGAAGGTAGACTGGTAGAATATACATTTTTAGTGAGGCGTTAAAATGAAAAATCTAAATGAAACTGAATGAACCATCGAGAATTATTGAATTCCGGAACAAAAACCAAAACTGAGAACAAAGTGCTGTACGATTATTATTGTTCTTGTTTGTGGTGGTAGGTTCTGGTGTTATTTAGCTTTTTTCATTATATTTCATATAATCGTTATTAATTACACAATTCATTATTCATTTACAAAAAAAAAAAATTTGTTTTAAAAGATTTAATCCAAAGCATTAATTAATGCTTAGTGGAGGAAAAAAAATAATTTAAAAAGAGAGAGAAATAATAATAATATTATTGAAATTTCTGGGAGGGTTTTGGGGGGGGGGGGGGGGGGTTTGGTCATTACTGCACAAAACTAAACTTTTCTTGTTGAAATGTTTTTACAATTTTAACGTTTTCTGCTATTTTGGTATTCAAAATTATGGAGCATCACTAGAAATTTCAACTGTTGACATTTTTTTTGAATGATTTTCACTATTCTGCTATTTTCGTAGTCAGAATTATGACGCATTACTAGAATTTTTAGGATGCCGGATGAAAACTTTTCTTGTAGGAATTTTCAGCATTTGAACTTTTTTTCCAGCCATTTTTGTTTTATTTGAAATTTTGCAGCATTGCTAGAACTTAAAGCACCAAATTCCAAAGGACCCAGGTAACACGACAAGAGGTTATGGTTTACACCTGAATGATGCCCGAAAAATGAAGTCCAGAAATTTTTTTATACACTTTTTTACACACAAAAAACAGAATTTCTGCCTTTTCATCTACGTGCAAAAATTCCCATGTGATCTTTCACAGAAACACCACTAACCTTTTCACTTTATCCCACACGCACAAGTCGGTGGAGTTGACATTATCCAGCTCATTCTGTAAATTCAGTCTGCAGATTTTAAGGAATTCAGAGTAGCACTGAACCCTTGGCAGTGTAGCCTCGTCACATAAGGAACAGTATACTTCACATGTGCTTGCTTCATTCCCGTACACAAAGAGGATAAAACACAATTCATTAAAACACGAATTATTGCACAACATTAACTGTACGAATTAAATGAATAACAGGAATTAAAAAGTATGACGTGCAACTCTTCAATAAATTATACCGCAGTATAAGAGGAATAAAACACTTTGTATTATATTATATGCGATTATGTAGGTTGGCGACAGTAACTCCGCTTCCTAACGACATTCCCGTCGTTGATTCATTTCCCATAACGTCAAACCCCCTTGTGTTTTATTCCTTACTAAACAAACAATTCAACTTAAACCAACACTACAAGATGGAAAACAGTGAAAACTTACAGAGCGGTTTCTCTTCAGTGCTGACGCCTACAAAGGAAGAGACATCATGAGTGTGAGAACAAATATTCAGGTCCAAGTTTTAGTGTTTTCCCTAACAGCTAACCGACCATGGCTTTAACGAACAATTTGGCCAAAAATGAAATACACAATTTACCTTTTACCCCAAATTTAGCTTATAGACCAAGACATCCAAGTGGGGAAAAAATCCATTCCGACTACGTACAATCATAATTGCCACTCGGACAAAAGTTCCTCAAGCGCTGAAATTCTGTAACGCCGTTTCATTATGGCAGCACCGACGTCGTACATCCAACATTTTACGCATCGATGAAGTGTTAACAAAGCGCCTGGGCGTTTTTTAAGAACTTTTTTGAATATCCACACACAATGAACGAGTGATAGATTTCCGTAAATGTCCGTTTTTCCCTAAACTCTGAAGCGGGAAACGTGGACCCCAGCTTAAAATTCGTAGTTGGTGCACAACAGCAAAAGTTCTGATCTCGTACAATTACACGAAGACCAAACATGTTTCTCCTCACCTCGGTTATAACTGGCTCGTGCACGTAGCCAAACTTTATAGCTAGCTCCAGAACGTATACAAAGTCACCCATTTGACTAAAATCAGATAAGACCTCTTGACCTCAAATCATATATATATATATATATATATACTAAAAAGCTAAATAAAAAGCTGTCTATTTGCAAAAAAAAACCACCAGCAGTGGGTAATAAACACTTGGAGATGGCGTGTACCTCCAGCTGCTGTAATAAAGAAACGAAAAAGCAGAGATGATGTTTCTTTTATCCCACAATGCTTTTGAATTCTCAAATCTGATTGGTCAGAACATGTTGATGAATGTTTCAATAACAGCTTCTCTGACAGCAGTTCGACTGTAATGCAAATAAACACGTTTATTATATATTAATGCATTTGTTCTAATTCAGTAGTGTTCCTATAGTAACAGCTCGTTCATAGGGACTTCTAAGAATAATAATAAACGGATTCAAAAATATGGTTATTTAACAAAACAAAAAGCATAAAACGTTGACATGTTGACGTTTTTTTTGCATTATAAGAGCCAGTTATTTAACGTTGATGGAAGGAGTCTCCAGTGTCAGGGTCTTCTTCGGGACGGATGACTGTGCAAATGCTATAGAGTAGGTAGTATTTTACCATCCTATTTAGTGTGCTAGTATGCAATTCAGGACACAGCCATTATTAGATATCATTAGCTGTAGTTGAAATGTATGACTTGTGGTCATTTTGCTGCGGGTGAGAATGAGCTGCATGGAAACGTGTGTCTAAAATGGACAACATGTAATACCACTGGTACGCAACTCTATCAGGTGTCACCTTTACCGAAGTGTGTTTGTGCTGTTTTACACACAGAATATGTTCAAATTAGCCTAAATTGAGAAATTTTCACATTTGAAATTCCGAATGTGCCTGATCGACAGAGAACTCACAGAGCGGGAGATACGATAGGAAGTAGGAAGGTACTAGGTTGAAAGTTCCCAGCTGTCAATCTCTAAAACCGGTCGCTGTAAGCTTTCTTTGTTGTTGTTCTTGTTGTTGTTAGCAAGATTAGCCTCGTAGCTCCAGTGCTAAACCCGAAAAAAGAGTCAGGCTGACTCAGTCCAGCTGGAGCAAATGGAAAACTGAGGAAATACTCCTCCTAATGGGCATGAGAACCTGGCATTGATTATATGTTGTTTTAAAACTATGTTTCAGCGACTTTGTTCCCAAGTTCAATGGACTTTGTTCTTCCGTCCCGGTCCTGGAACACCATAATGTGTGTTTTTTCCGCTCGAACACACCTTACACGTCAATAAAGTCTTGTTAATGAGACACTGAGTTGAACCAGGGTTTAAAATTAGCCGCAGACGTTTTGGATTAATAGTTAAACTGATTCAAACGAGCTTATTCATGCAACCCGGTCTAATTGCGTTTACATTTACCGTTTAAAAATCCAGTTAAAGGTGCATTACGTAAAATCGGTCTTTCTTCAAAGATTAGGTCTCTAACGGTTAGGTGGTTTTGACATTCCGATGATGTTCCAATCTCCCATTCCTGCACATATTCACAAAGCTCCGCCCCCAGGATCTACAGTACAGTGGCCTGTAGATCGTCTGTACGATGATGGACAGGAGGCAATCATCATCACTTTTGAAGTGCAAAACTGTTACCTCATTATAAATGACTAATCTTGCGTTATTGCTAATAATATTGTTAATTATTATGATATTGAAGTGTTTTCGATGACGCAGTGTGTGCTGGAGATTATTAAGAGCTTCTAGTCGGCAAAACAATGGACCACATATAGTCTACAGTTCAAAAATCCCTAAAAAAGATTTAGAAAGACTGTTTACAGCTTCTGTAACATAAGCGATATTCCACATTAAACACTTAAGTCTATAACGGATAAAAAAAGTATGAAGTCGTTCTGTAATTTAAATAAATAAGTACATAAATAAAAACACCGCAATCTGTGCATTTACAATAATCTGTGCCGTTATAGTACTGTGGTATAAGAGGAATGAAACATGTCTTGGTTGAGGCGTTCCTTTATTAAAATAGTTTGGGATTAAACTGGTTTGTTTTTATAATCCGGTTTTATTGTGTTTACATTTTAACGATCCGGTTCGTTTTAATATTCCTTATAAGGAGATCTGTATCTAATCTGTACTGATACAGAGTTATAGAGTTACAGAGATGGCACCGATCCGACACCCAGGATCGCTATCAGGCAAATAACGGTGGATCAGATAGGATCAGATATCGGTGCAAATCGATCGATCCGATCCTGTAACAAATGGAAAACATGGATTTGAAGCCGGAAATGTTTACAAAGAAAGAGACTTGTATGGTTGTATTTATTGTTAGGATTGCTTTTTATTTTCATTATTATTTATTATTTATTACTTTTAATTATTCAATGCAATGTAGGAATCTGAGCGTCAGTTTTTGGGTTTTTTTTTAGCTATAAAATCATTCAAAAACTTAGTAGTTTATGAATAATATTTATATATGGATATCGGCTGATACTCGCGATTTCAGTATCGGTATCGGAAAATGAGAATCGGTATCGTGACATCTCTAATATCCTTGCTCCATAACTATGAAAGTTAATTAAGTTAATTAAGTAATGAAGTGTTTCCCGTTATTCCGATCGTTAAGAGCTTTTATCCGGTTTAGTTTTTAAGCGCTTTCAGACAGTTGAAATGCTGAATAAAGAGAGGGGAAGCCCTGTGTGTAAACTTACCGGAAGAAACACAGAAAAACAGCCCAAAGAAGAAGAGCGGTCCCCTCATAGCAGAGTGCGCGAGGCGCTGCTGAGCGCGCGGACCGTGACTGAGTGAAGTGTGCGCGCGGGACAGGAAGAGGAAACGCGGGCAGGGGTGGAAGAGCTCGTGCCCTAACCGCGTCCTGCTCCCTGCACGTGCGCACTGATTGAGGGACAAAAACAAAACGCTGAAACACACTACATAGTGCGCTGGATATCCAGTAGGGATGCGGCCGGTGTGTAACCCCAGGTCGAGAGAGAGAGAGAGAGAGAGAGAGAGAGATGTCGACACGGTTATAAACCAGATGTTTCAAAGGGAGACCCGTTATAGGACACACCCACAGTCTTTGTTAATCGCTCTCTCTCTATCAAGTTCAAGTTGGCATTAATAGTCTAACTCTCTCTCCTCCTCTCTCTTTCTCTGATTCTCACTCTTTCTCTTTCATTTTTTATGTATTTTTCTCCCTTTACTGTTTGTCTGTCTGTGTCTGTATGTCTATCACCCCTCTCCCTCTCTCTCTATTTCTCTCTCTCTATATATTTTTTTCTCTTGCTCTTCGCCTCGCTGTCTGTCTCTCTCTTACCTCCTGCCTCTCTCTTTCTTTCTCTCTCTCTCTCCAACTCTGTCTTTCTCTTTTTTTCTCTCTCATGTGTCTGTCTCTCATCCCACTTCTCTCTGCATCTGTCTCCCTCTCTCTTTGCCTTGCTCTCCCTCTCTCTGTCTGTCTCTCTCTCTCTCTCTCTCTCACACACACACACACACACACACGTGTCTGTCTCTCTCTCTCTCTCATATGTGTCTTTCTCTGTCTCACCCTATTTCTCTCTCGCCAACCTTCATTCTCTTTCTATTTCCTCCTGCTTCTCTCCATCTCTCTCTGTCTGTCGCTCGCACCACTTCTTTCTGTCTTTCTCTCTCTCTCTCTCTCTCTCTCTCTCGCACACATCTGAAACCCCTTTAACCATCCCCTCCCCCCCAACCCTCCATGTATTTTCTCACAGGCCGCTCACTGCGCCTCTCAGATTTATTTAGGTTCCCATCTGTTGCCGAATAGGAAACACGAGTAAACATTTAGGACTGTGATGAAACGGATAAACGAATAAAACGGCTCGTATTAAGCGAGCTGAGGTCCCGGAATCCTGACCAAAAGTCCACCAGCTGTTCTGTTCTCTTTAAGCCAGCTGTTTGTTTAAACAAAAAAAACCCCCTCCCAAAATCTCGAACCGCTCTAAATAAAGGTCAACACAGGGTGCCATCTTGGTGCCACCCATGATGGAGTACACTCCTGAGAAAAACGATGGTCGTTCAAGTGTACTTTGGATTCTTGGCGACGTAGAAACTTTTTACTCATCACCACAGTAGAAAACAACACAACGGATCCCAATTCCATCTCGGCAAAATACTATAACAGACCCGTGTCCTCCGTGTCTGATTATCTGATGATCCTCTAACGATAGACCTGCGATTCATGAAAATGACGTCATCGATCGGCGGGATTGTACGGAAAACCGGTTCGCACAAGCGCAAACATTCTTCAAAGCCAGCTTGAGGTATAAAGTTATTCTTTCTGTCCTTCAGCATGTTTTGTTTAAGGAGGTTGGCATCACCCTACGCACTCATCCTATTGGTGGGTTTTAATCGAGTGTATTTTTAGACATGCTGAGATTTTAGTCAAACTTTTTTTCTAAATCGAGTGTGTGAGTGTGTCAGATTATGCATTCTAAGACCAAAGAATTCGTTCACTATGTGCAATTTATTTATTTATTTATTTATTTTTTATTACAACAGCAATATCAGGCTGAAAATCATACCGCTTTGGTCTGACCAGCTTACCAAAACACCGGTTGAGCTAATAAGTGCTGCTAGAACAAAAACAGCTTCTGAATTAGAGCTACAGTTGAGGTCGTACGTTTACATTCGCCTTGCGGAATCTGCAAAATGTTAAAAATGGGAAAAAAAAAAAAAAGTACGACGGATCATAAAAATTGCATTTTGTGTTTTATTTACTTCTGCCCTGAATAAGCTAGTTCACGTAGCAAATCCAGAGCGACTTACATTTATATACCTGAGCAGATGAAGGTTAAGGGCCAAACAGTGGCAGCTTGGCAGTGCTGGGGTTTGAACTCATGACCTTCCCAACATCTTAACCACTGAGCAACCACTTACGTTTACATCTAGTCCACAAGACACAATAATAACTAATAATGAATTTAAATAATGAATTATACTCATAATAATAATAAATAATAATAACGTACATAATGGGGCGCATGGTGGTTTAGTGGTTAGCATGTTCGCCTCACGCCTATAGGGTTGGGGGTTCGATTCCCACCGTGGCCCTGTGTGTGTGGAGTTTGCATGTTCTCCCCATGCTGTGGGGGTTTCCTCCGGGTACTCCGGTTTCCTCCCCCAGTCCAAAGACATGCATGGTAGGCTGATTGGTGTGTCCGTAGTGTATGAATGGGTGTGTGAACGTGTATGTGATTGTGCCCTGCGATGGATTGGCACCTTGTCCAGGGTGTACCCCGTCTTGTGCCCTATGCTCCCTGGGATAGTCTCCAGGTTCCCTGTGACCTGAAGGAAGGATAAGCGGTATAGAAGATGGATGGAATGTACATAATGAACTTACACAAATGAACCAGTTCAAAACTTTACACACGCTTGAATCTTAATACTGTGTGTTGTTACCTGGATGATCAACGACAGTGTAATTACAGTGGGAAATACATTATCAGCTGGAAAACGTCTACCAGATCAGCATGTGTTTTGATCGCTACACCAAGCTATATTTTCATGGTTGCTTTACTAAACCATGTCGTAGAGTTACGGAACTTTGAATTATTATCAAATACTCTCATTTTTTGTTTGGTTGGGTTTTTTTTTTTAAAGATTGTATATTTCTTCTGTACAGTATTCTCATCCGAGGCTGTAGCAGGACGTAAACTCAGATAAGTGATGTTACTGTCAAGTTTACCAAACTTCTAACTGGTAGAATATAAAAAATTAAAAGAAAAAAGCTGAGTTGATGTGTTTAACCAAACACAGCTGTAGACTGTTTTGCTCGATTTCAGTTCTGTTATGTTCTTTTCTAAACATCACCTCCTCTCACAATGCCTTGGGGCAGAATTGGCAGGAATGTCGTACACACACGTCTTACGCCAGGTCAGATATGTCAAGCGTCATCACACCAATGTTAGGCATGAAAGAAGTCTCAACTTCACATCATGACAGGCAGGCAGGAAGCCAAGAGAAAGAGTAAGAGCATGACGAGAGAACACACAAACCAAATGGAAGTCAGAGTCAATACGATGCCATGAGAAAAAAAAAAAAAAAACGGATTCAAGAGTGATAGATTCTTTATATATTCACTCATTTGTGTCTTTACGCAGCTGTGAAGTTGTTCAATAGAGAACTCGTAATAGATGGCTAGTGGCTAACAGAAGGTGTTTGTGTGTTTCTCAATCTTGTATTTCACACTTGGTTGTATCTGGCAAGAGCGAGTTATTCGGAGCTTCTGCTCATTCTGCTCATTCTGTCTGCCTTAGAGATATGGCAAGACATGTGGTGGATTGGTGGTTAAGGCTCTGGGTTACTGATTGGAAGGTTGGGGGTTCAAGCCCCAGCACTGCCTAGCAGGAAAACCCTGGCACATCATGAATACTTGGGCTGTGTCCCAAACTGCATACTTACTGTACTAAATAATTTGTTAGTATCCCTTTGATGTTATTAATACTAAATGTAGATATATTTTACACTAATTCAAGGCTTTTATAGATTCAGATTTTGTTCTCAGATTCATTTCAAGCAAACTGCAGGGTGAGTTCTACGTTTCAGAGCCTTCAGAGTTTTATTGGAACCAGTGGTGGTTTTATAATGTGATTCACTGAACACCTCAAATTTAGCTGCAGTCCCCTCGGGAAGTATCGGAACAGCAAGGCCCATTCGTTAGATGAAGACATCTGGGTTTGAGATCGAACAGTGAATATGAGACGATAGATCAGAATTGCAGCTTATATTTCCTGATAATGAAATCTAGGATCAAAAATATCGGAACATGTGATTGACATGTGTTTCTTGTCGGCCCGGTGCGCCCTGTTAAAAAAAAAAAAAAGTGACCGTTTAAACGATTAACAGCTCTGAATATCTACTCTTGGTTTGAGCCCTGGGTTTTGCATGTCACTACTGCATTTGTTGTTAAAACGGATAAACCAACATGAAGACCAGAAAGCTGTCTATGGGAGAAAAGCAAGCCATGTTTTGATCTTAAAGCCAAAATATCTTCAGTGCAAAACAAAAGAATTGGCCTAGCCGTCCTAATGCTTTCCAATGAGACTATAGCTAGTTTCAAATATCGAGGCAAAATTTAGATGCCAGCACTACCAAAATTCCTCTAGTAAAGAGGAACCATCTTGGCAATGATTCTGGTTGCAAAAGAAGAGACTCATTTAGCAGAAACGGATCAATATGGAGCAAAAATTTGAAAAAGCTGTTAAACGCTGACAAAAGTGGTGTAAGGAATGGTTTTTAGCTTAAAATTTTTTTAAAATTTATGTTTCCCCAAGAACACATAGCTATGCATGCATCTAAGAACCTAATACGTCATTGGCTATTTGTATTGTAGAGGTGGGACTTGTTGAGTGCTACGTGCTAATTCATATTTTAATCAGGGGACTGTGTCTACTTATACAGTCTCGGGTGCTACATTAAACAGTTCCTCTATTCGTTTATTTTTTTCAGAAAGAAAAGACTACAGTCATGAAAACTTGGTGAAAAATGACACAATCCAGTACCTGAAATGAGTTTTATTGCTTTACTCTGGAGACCTGTTTGCAAATGTAGTGAGCTGTTCAAGCCCATAACTAATATTTACAGTAACTCCTGAAGCATGTGGAGGCAGTAATGTGTGTAGTGTGTTTTAGCGTAGGGGTTTCATCTCAAAGAAGAAATCTGGTTTTTATCACTGACGCTCTACAGCACAGCAACAATCTCTGGGTAAATGAATAGCTTGAACACATCTAGTGATCTATTAAAGCAAATTTATTTGGTTACTATGTTCCTAGTTAACTGATACAAGAGCTACATTACTGATTTACAACAAGTAGAAATATTCCCATAACTGTCTGTGTAGAAAAAAATCCCACTTTCATCCATATCCTTATCCGATCACACCATTGCATGTCGAAGATACACAAACTTCCTGACCTTTGAACTCTAAACAAGTATCAAGTGTAAGATATTAATCGCTGTGCGGGGCGTCTGCAGACCCCTGGGCCCAGTCAGCTGTGTAAGCTGATCTTTAGTGCCATCACAAGCCTTCTGTCAGGTTTATAACCCTGTTTTTTACATCAATATTTATTCTTTTATATGATATAGATGGATCTTTGGTTAATTTTGTCGACATTGCGACAAAGAACATGTGTGAGATGTCCTGGGAAACGTGTCAAAGGCACTAAAACTGGCCCCAGAAATGTGGCGTGACTCAGTCAGACGTGACGGCTAAGCATGAGCCAAAGCCCTTGATGTCGTATCAGGCTAGTGCGGTGTGTTTTGACAGCTGTGTGGTACAGGCTCTCTTACTTGTTGTGGTTAACGGTGTGGTCGGGACTCCTGGGAAAAGGGGGGTGTTGCCCAAACCTGAAGTACACACGCAGAGAGAGAGAGAGAGGAGAAATAGAGAAAGAATCATGTTTTATGTGTCATCCTGAGGTCATAGAAATCCTACATGGTCTGCAAAATGGTCTGTAACTCAAGTAAAAAAAAATAATAATAAAAATTGTGTAACGAGGTTTGTGTAATGAGGTTTGTGTATTAAACCACACACTGATTTTGGTTGTTGTTTGCAAATTAGTCACCTTTCACCAAGTAACCAAGAAACCAAGCTAGCTAACAACTGCTAATAACTCTGATGATAAAACACAACTAGCGTGCATTCTAGTAGCTAGCTGTCATGATACAAACTAGCTAAATAAATACAAACTGTAGCTAAGGACAGATATTTACAGCGATTGATGTTGTGTTGGTGGTGGTGGTGGTGTTTTGGGTTTTGCTTTTTTTAAAGAAAAGTATAAACTTCTTAAGTTCTTAAGAATCTTCGTAAGAATTTTTTTATTCTTGTGTAACAAGAGGTTATGGCTGTTGTTTTTTGTTGGTATTGTTGTTTATTTGTTTGTTTTCTGTTCTCCCTGCCCACCTCAAAACTACTGTATGCTTTCTTGTTATTTCAGCCAAAGCAGTGGTCAGAACGATTGCAGACTAATCTCTCTCAGTGGAAATAACACTGAATTCACTGAAGGGGAAAGTTCTCGGGACATCAAAGACAGATTTTTTGACGATTTTATGTAGGTGAATTTTAATGTCTGAACTTGCTAGCCTTGGTTTTGCGAAACAATAGAATGTAAAAGTGAACTCTGGTCAATCTACCACAGGGTAGAATGTGCTGTCTGTCATTTATCCCGCCTCATCCTATGACGTGGTAAATTTTTAGGGTTTTTTTTAAGCCGCCTTGCAAAAAACGTGATCTCATGACTTGTTTTTTAAGTCAATTGTACAGTAACTGATCTGTGTTTGAAAATAGTGCACTCAAGTACAGTAACAAATGAATTGTGCTTTGTTGCTTCTCAGCTCTGGTATCATTTACAGTACATCAAATACACTTTAAGCAATGGTTCAATCCACAATGTTCTAACGTTATAGGCCTAGCTAAAGAAATCTCACCGCGTTGTTCTTCTGAGCGTTTGGGAGGAGTGGCCTCGCTCGGAACGAGTGCCTGCAGCCGACCGAACATCAAAACCATGCAGGCGACTGCGAGAGAGGAAACGCGGGGTTAAAGAAACATATCGGCATTCGTACCGAATCAAATGGAAATGCGTTAATCCAACAAAAAAGATCTCTTCAACTGGTTTTTTAAAAGTTCTACTTGGAACCCATTGTGATACCATAGAACCTTTCAGCTTTCCTCAGAGTGTCCTTTTGGATGCTGTCAGATACTATACGTTTTTTTTTTACAGTCAAAGAACCATGGGGGATACAAACTTCTGCTCTCAAATTTCAGGTAGCGACCAACAAAATGGATTTCTCATCCGATGTCTTTTTAAGGACTTCTTGGACGTTTACACGTTTCCTTCATAACCATCACACAGAGGAAGGGTGAAGAAGAGAGATAACTGGTGATAGCAGGAGTGCATCCTCTCTTTGTCCTGTTCGATTGGCACATTTCCTGAACTGTCTTTTTTAGAGTTTCTCTAGGGGGAAAAAAACTACATGTGCCTCATCACCTGCATGCTTGTAACAACTTGTACAAAGGAAATAGGCACGTAGGGAAAAATGTCCCTCGTGACCACACTTTCAGAAATAAAGGTACCAAACTGTACTGTACTATCAATGAAACAGCTTTTGTACCTTTAGTATGTATCTTTTAGCATGGGAGTGTACCTTTAATTGAAAAATATGGCTCCGAGTCAGATCTGGCCCACCTAAATTTGTAATCTGGCGGATTAAATGAACTTCCATGTTCTAACTTGGCCTGATGACCCATAATTGAATTTTATATATATTAATATATTTATTTATTTATTTATTTAAATGCGCTAGTCTGTGTTATTCAGCTAGGGGGAAGTATAGAGCGATAACCTCAGGGCCATAGATTGAGCTGCTGACAAAATATGCTAATGATGTAATTCTTCATTAACACACACAAAAATGTGTCACTGTAACCAGAACTCTTTGTCAAAGAACTATTTTAGGTGTGAATACTTATGCAATCACAAATTTGACCCATCGGATATTGTAAATCTCGACAAATGAACACATTTAAGTAGAAGTGTTAACGTGTTATTGTTATTGGTCAACTAAACATTTTTTTGGTTCTATCCCACTTCCCATTGTTCTAAGTGTAATGTGGCATGCTACCTAAAATGAATTTGACACCCCTGTAAAGCTATATAAGTGGTCCTGAAGGTCCTGAATTTACCTTGAGTTCTTTTTAAAAGCTACAAAGGACCTACCCTTGATTGACGGTACGCCATCGACGAGGAAAAGTACAGTTTGGTAGCTTTATTTCTGAGAGTACATTAGTAATGTCTCTAGAGTTACAGTATATACTCTATGAATAGCTCAAGTTCAGAGAATTTGTATCTGGTTATATAAAAAGATCAGAAAACTGGAGGCGGTGCATTGGTAGTACTTACCCCAAAAAGAGGGGCTCCATGTTGGCCTTAATCGAGGTGAGGACACGTGAGGAGACATGGTCCTTTAGTCCACTGCGAGCTCTGTGTGTGTTTCAGTGAACACTGATCACATGTAGGAACCTTTATGCAGGAAGACTCGACTAAAACAACAGGATGTGCTCATTTCCTTAAAGGGGTGGTGGACTTACACAATGGGACAGAAGCCACAGATAGGGCGGGCTGCTGTTGTGTAGACCACCTCTCTCTCTCACTCTCTCACTCTCTCTCTCTAACTCATTCTGTCTCTCTGTCTGTCAGGACACACTCCCACTCTCACTCTATCACTGTTTGTCTCCCTCGTTTTTTTTTTTCTTTTCTTTTCCCCTCTCTCAGATCTCCTCCAAAGCCAACACTGGTCTCTCCAATGGAACCAATTTCAGTAACCTCAAACGCACATTGAAGTGACTGCCTTATTTTAACTAGAATGCCACAGCATAAAGGTCAGCACCTGTTTCGCAAAGGGTCCAGGTTCAGCGAAAGGACAAAATAGTTCCGAAGGTATGTGAAATAACACTGCTCGGTTGCGTTGGAGGTTGTGGTGGTTTTAGAGATTAAGAAAAAGCAACTTGACGTGAAATGTCCATCAAGAGGAAAAAAGTTCCTGTAGGAACATTCTGAACCTGATGATCTTCACAGTGGGAAGAGCTTCATTTTATAGCTTCACTGTGTCTCTCTAAATTGGCACTGTACGAGTTGTTCCTCTTATTGTCATCCGATATTTTTTTTTTTTGAAGGGCTAAAACATTTATTATAATGAGACTACCAGTGTGGGAAGCTTCTTTTTATTTATTTATTTATTCATTCATTCATTCATCTTAAATGCACTTATCCTCTGTTCACTGATGGAGACTTGAGTGCAAAACTGTTTGTAGCAAATGCAGTCCTAAAGCTATCATAGCATAATTGTTCATTTGAATTGTGGTCATTAGCCATCTTTATGGTTTATAAGTAGTACCATAATCAGTAATCTCAATGATATTCAGGCTGCCCATTTGGGGCCATCCTCAGCAGCAGCGAGTGGTTTCCAATCATACTTCCTTCATATAAAATCCAACAAAACACCATCATCATTCAAACTCTTCACATTTTGCACCAGGTTTGTGTGTTGCTACTTTACAATAATTGAACGTTTTGTTTTTTTTTTTTTTCTGTCTACTCTTCATGACTCTATGAAAGCCCATGTTTTAATACAACAGAAAATCGAGAGTGAGGCCATGATCAAGTCTCCTCACCATTATTCTGCCTTCACCACATTTTACACTTGCGAGGTACTTTAGGAAGCTGAGAACCCTTGAAGAACCATTTTTTCATGTCGCTCCTATGCTGAGAACGACCCACCTCCCAAATAATAATCTGCTCAGTTGAGCATCTATTGGTGGATGGGGTAGAGCATGACTGATAGATTGTAACAGCCATGGTCAGTACTTGTATACCAATTGTACACCGTGTTACCTATAAATAAATCATCCTAATAAAATGTCATAATAATACGTTACATCATTTTTGCTTAAAGCTCTTTTTGTTTTTTTTAAAAAAAAACAACGTTTGAACAATTAACGTAACTGACGGAAAAGCTATGCACTAAAACATCACAATATGTAAAACCTCAACCTCAAATTTACGCTAGCTGTTCGTCCTGTGCAGCTCCTTGTTTTCTGATAAAGTTTTCATTTGTGTATATTTCTGAGGATGTCTTGTTTGAGTGGCCTGTTTCTTATAACACCGTGACTAAAGCCATTAAAGTAATGCGTTTTCTCTGTAAGACACGGCATTTGATTTACTCATCTGCTTTAGAACATTGTAATGTTGACCCACATGAACCAGTCCATTTTCAGACACATACGGCCTGATGTCAGTTGTGTAAGACTCTGAGACAACGTCACCCTTTTCCACCGTACTACCGCCACCATGCTTCACACCAGGATTTCGGTTTGCATGCGTTTACCAAAAAGTTGTCCATAGAACACAGCTCGAGAAGTGGTTCTGGTTGGTGTTTACCAAACTATAGACTGGTGGCAATGTTCATCTCGGTAGTTGCGTTCCATGAACATCACTCAGCTGATGACATGACTGCGGATGTTTAGCGTTCACCCAATGGTTCTTTCTTGCTTCTTTCAAAAGTTTATGCTATTAACATCGGTGTTTATAAATCCTGCACCAATGGTGATCAATGTTTTCCAATGGTATCTGTCTTGAATGTCAAGTCATGGAGGCCAGAATGTTAAGATAACCATTTACCAAACAGCTGTTATATATGGGAGTTTATACTCAGTCATTCAGACATCCATTATAACTCAGGAGGTTAAAAGTTGAACAAGTAAGAATGCAACCAACACAGAAAAGACCAGGAACTAGAACAACCCCCCATAGTGCATCAGATTTCTTCAAGAGGAAAGCACACGTTATTAGCCACTAAATACATTTCTCAACCATACCATTTGGAACTCTACTAACCACCCCTGAGTTCCTCTGAAATCTCATTCTCGTCGTGTCATATTGCACTTGAACAGCATTCTGTTGAAGAGTAAGTAAAAATTGTATATTATTGATAGAGCATTGAACAAAGTAACTAGAACAACCAAAATCTTCTCCGAAATGTTCATCATCATGGTGAAATATCATGATATCCTTATCTATCGCCCAGCCTTAGCAATGACCAGATCGGCGAGCAGTGGAAAGGTCACGTTTGAACAACTTTTAATGCAGAAATCTAGATCTCTCTCCAAATGGTTGATTGTAGAAAACATAAGTGCTGATTTTGTTTGGAGTTTCAATGTTGAAAGAAGGCAATTCAAGCCAGGACCATAAGGCAGATGTTGGGAATAACATAGTCAACAATTTTGATTATATTGCAGCAAAAACAAAAACCCCAATGGTGAATGATACAGGCACTCAAGGATAAATGGCCAGAAATGGGGGAATAAAAAAGTAAAACAACTGTCACTGAAAATACCAACAATGTCCTCAGAGCGATGATGAGGTACAGTACTGTTTACAGAGGGCAAGACGCATTTACACTGAAAACAGAAAAGCCACAGTGAGGTTTATCAAGAACTAGCAAAAGTCCTGAAAGATTGTTCTATGGAAAGTAAAGACAAAAAAAAAAACATTCAGGAGTGTCAATTTGTTTATTAATAGTAATTTATTATTAATATCACAGATTTGTATCCAAGTGTGGTAGAGAACTGGGCAATCAAGGGTTAAATGATTTCTCCTTCATTTCTATCAATCAAGGGTCTATTAATCAATCAAGGGTCTATTATCAATTTCTATTACTCAAGGGTTTAATGATTACTCCAGCCTTATTTCTATCGACTGTTTCTGCTGCATATGGCCAATTTTAACATTTCCCTGTGCTGGAAAAAAGAAGAAAAGAGAAGACTTGTTTTCAAAAGACTTACTTAAAATGGAGGTCTAAGGACAGTTGCTGAATTTTACCACTGAAGATTTGTGTGAAAAATAATATTGAGTGTTTTCCATTGCAGGTTTGTAAGTTAAGCTCTAAAAAATGGATAATTGGTCCATTACGACGTCGGGTACCTTTTCAGGGGGAAGAGTTGTGGTTATGAGTTACCTACACGGGCAGTGCAACAGGTAGCACTGCGACCTCACAGCTCCAGGGTCCGCAGTTCGATCCTGAGCTCGGGTTAAAGTATGTGGAGTTTCGGAAAGTTCTCTGGGTCCTCCAGTTTCCTCTCATTTCCCGAAAACATGCTGGTTAGTGGATTGGCGACGGTCCGAATGTGTGTACGCATGGCATCTTATCCAGGGTGTGTTCCAACCTCGCACACAGTTTTCCCTGGATAGACTCCAGGTCCACCGCTGTCAGGGTACTGAAGATAAATGAATGGATGATAGATGGGTTTTCCAAAATAGTGTATGGGTTTGATGCATGGCTACCACAAAACCTTTGGGTAAAAGCGTAAGCATCAGTGTTGCGTCACGGATTCCGACTTCGCATTGCAGTTCCCAATGTGACAAGCACCATGTGTTCAAGTTTGTGTTGGTTTCCGTTTTTGGTCCTGTTTCCACCCCCATCATTTGCTTGTTATCTGATTGCCTGCACCTGTTTTGTGTTAGTTCTTGATTAGGTTGCCTTTATGTGACCTCTTGTGACGTTCGTTCATTGTTAAGTCTGGTCATTGTTAATGCGCGTTAATGAGCCTCGGTTTCCTTTGTTCTCATTATTTATATTTATATTTACTTCCGTGTTTCAGCACATGCCTGTTTTCTTGGTCTTTATGCCTGGTTATGGACATTCCTGTGATGGCCCTGTCTCCCTGTGATCTGGCATATGCTAGTTTTTCATACTTTACTACCTTCCCAACAGGGTTTTTAGACTGATTGTACTCTTAGTCCCTGACTTTGTGAACCAGTAGGATTATGTATTTATTGATAGAAGTAAGTCTGTCTGGATACGAGTGTGTGCCGAATGCCATAAATGTAAACGTAGTTGTGTGATTTAACCCGTAGACTTCGTTATTTTCTCAGGGAAATGTGTTGCAATTCTTGCCTGTGTTAATCGCGTACGACCTACAGATGTAGTGGATAGAGACCGGGTTGAAAAATGCTTGAGTATTCCTATAAGGAATTCCTGGGATTTGAACTTACAGCGTTCTGTTTACTCATGCAGAACTGTAACTGGTATATCCACAAAAATGTGTCTTGAAAAATAGCACAGAACTTGTGATTCTACACTGGGGAAAACACAGTGAGATTCAGGATGGTGTCTCAACCATCGTTCTGTGTTTTTAATGGCTCGACACACTGTTCGCGTACACTTAGGTACAATATTAGGTAATAATCCTGAGAGAGAGAGAGAGAGAGAGAGGCTACTCCAACCTGATGGGACCACTCTGGGGGTTCTGGAAGCAGAATGCCAAATTTGTTTCAAAAAGAAAAGACAGAGAGATGACAAATCCTCACCCCCCTCTGAGGAACATCTCGCTCTGTTATTGACGCATGTTCAGTGTGAGGCCTGACACTGACGCATGTACAGCGCGAGTCTGACCACTGGCACACATGCACAGCATAGTGCTGATGAAGCAAGAAGAAGCAAACGTCGTCATCCCCCAACCCCATCCCCGCCCCCCTCCCCCCACACTCCCCGGGGCAAAGTTTCGAATAAAAGCCACACACACTGATATATATACGTCATCAAGCAATTCCCTTCGCTCTCGCTCTACTGGGCTCAGGCCCTGCATATTGATGATGGCCAAATGATTTCCACATTTCATCCAGGATGCTTTTTTCTTTTGGTGTTCCAGCGCTGCTTTGTTTCTGAATGCGATGGCAGATTGAGTTACACACACCAAAGCGTGAGGTTTAATGCGATTTGCAAATAAGATAATGTGTGAGGGTTTTAGTTCTAAGACCAAGTACAGATGGTGCTGTATGGTAGATTGTAGAGATAACAATTATGGTTTGGATTCTGGCTGAAATGTGCATGTAACACTCTGAATATGTGGTGGTGGGGGGGGGTGTTATTTTTTTTAGTCTAAAGATGCTGATATCACTCACAAGTCTGAGCAGGGAAATCTCTGCTTGGCCCTGACAGATTATCCTCCATCGCAGCAGCCAAAGCCAACATACTTGGTTTACATTACGCAAAATGCCAAACATCTGACAGATAAGCTTTCCGTCACATGCCTTATCTTCCTGATTACACTCGCTCATGTTATAACATCCAGGATAAACTTGAAATAAATTAGACAGCAGCCTTCGAGATTCATTAACTGTTCGAACCTCCGTCCATCATCCAGCCCCATCATTGCACCCCCCTCACCGTCACCCCCCCCCACACACACACACACACAAGCACACGAAACACCTGCATGCGTCAAACCCGCCAAGATTTCCACACAAACCTCCCAAGGTCTAATCCACAATTCCCAAAAACTGCATAACGTGAAGTCCACACAAAGACCTACTCCACTCCAAAATAAATATCTGCACAACAGATCTGCAAATAAATACTCGGAGGAGCCAATTTATTAAATCTTCTATTTATACAGCGAGGCAGTTGTTATTAAATCGTTTTCCCATCGTTCAAACCCACACACATTTGGACCTCCTTCTGAAAGCTACAGAAAATGGAAACATGATGTTGTTTATGCACCGCGTATGGACGTGATGGAGTGATGGGAAACCATTTGGAACGGTTCCAGGAGAAGTTTAGAGGCATATTGGGATTATGTAAAGAGGAACACATTTTTTTTTTGCGCCAATAAATCAAGCTTGGTGTAAGAGCGAAGAGTCTTCTCTGTATTGCTTCTACATGTATATGTATTCATTTGTTTAGCTGAGCAGTTGAGGGTGAAGGCTCTTTGCCCGATGGACCATCAGTGGCTCTTCTGTGATTTGAACTCACAACGTTCCAGCTGAGCTACTACTGGTACGGGGGCAAGAATTTAACATCGACGAAGGTTTGCGTTTACATTTACCTTATTTGGTCGATGCCTTAATCCACGCCATTTACAACCGAGGCGGGATACAACATAGCAGTGTAGGGTTTAGGTTCTTGCTCAGGGGCCCAACATTGGCAGGTCGATGATACCTGGATTTGAAATCATGACCTTCCAATCATACTGTAGACTTATCCATGATTTGAGACTTGATTCGGATTTGATTTAACTGGCCGTTGCATGATTTCACATTCTGTACTTGAGTAGCAGCTTAGTGCAGCTTAGATTTGACTTGACTTGGACGTGAAGGTGAGATAGTCTATTACAAAGAAACCCTGGCGTGTTTTCCCATCTGTGTAATTCTTTAGTGAGATAAAAACACAGCAATTACATTCATCCATCCATCCATCTTCTATACCGCTTATCCTTCAGGGTCACGGGGGAACATGGAGCCTATCCCAGGGAGCATCGGGCACAAGGCGCGGTACACCCTGGACAGGGTGCCAATCCATCGCAGGGCACAATCACTTACATATCCACACACCCATTCATACACTACGTACACTTTAGACACACCAATCAGCCCACCATGCATGTCTTTGGACTGGGGGAGGAAACCGGAGTACCCGGAGGAAACCCCCGCAGCACGGGGAGGACCTGCAAACTCCACACACACAGGGCCACGGTGGGAATCGAACCCCCGACCCTGGAGGTGTGATTCAAACGTGCTAATCACTAAGATTCGACTCTGAATCGACCTGATTGCAGGAAGTGAACCAAACCTGCTATGTGTTTTGGGTTGGCGCTTTTTTTTTTGTAAACCTGAGCCGCGAAGCCCAAACCGAACCAAAGGACAGTAGAGCTGCAGAAATGTTGTGTTCTCTGGAATGTTGCACAGAAGTACAAGAAGAGAAAAGCTTGATGTGATACACAATATTTTCATTATCTAATCTAACCCATGTTCAGTGCTTTTTTCTGATTAC
This sequence comes from Ictalurus furcatus, assembly GCF_023375685.1. Classification (NCBI taxonomy): domain Eukaryota; kingdom Metazoa; phylum Chordata; class Actinopteri; order Siluriformes; family Ictaluridae; genus Ictalurus; species Ictalurus furcatus. The sequence continues at coordinate 36,169,209 of NC_071256.1, forward strand.
TGTCTGCCCATGGTAAAGGTTTATTTACTTTCTTTCCTCTTATTTTGACCAATGGTTTTGAGTTTTACACACCTCTCAGACCTTTTTTTCTTTTCTTTTTTTTTTGTGCTTTTTGGTCTGTTTAATTATGCCTAGTATGAAGCCAAACCTTAGTGGTTAGCGCATTTGCCTCACACCTCTGGGGTTGGAGGTTTGATTCCCGCCTCTGCACTGTGTGTGTGTGGAGTTTGCATGTTCTCCTGCTGCTTTCGAGGTTTCCTCCGGGTACTCCGGTTTCCTCCTCAAGTCCAACGACATGCGCTGTAGGCTGATTTGCATCTCAAAATTGTCTGTCGTGTGTGAATGGTTGTGTGAGTTTGTGTGTGATTGTGCCCTGCAGTGGGTTGGCACCCCATCCAGGGTGTCCCCCACCTTGTGGGATAGGCTCCAGGAACTATAACACTCCCCTCCCCCACCACCACCACCACCACCACCCTATGTAGGATAAGTGACACAGAAACTGGATGTATGGATCAAGCCAAACCAAACCATATACAGGACCAAACAAACCAAAAGTCTTAATTTCGCTCTGATTCAGACTTGGCAAAAAGTGTAAAAGTGTCCTTAGAAATGACTTCCTCACCTGGAGCTCACATAATTGACGTGTTTAAGTGATCTGAAGTGTTCTTGAAAATAATCCGTACAGCAAACGTTCTGTAGTCCAACATCATGGACACGCCATTTCAAAGAGATCTTTGGCAGTGTCTCGCATTGTCATTGATCATGCAAGCTGAACAGATTTGGAGCACATGTTGGAAGCAGCATGTCCCCCTGCGAGCCCAAGTCTGTCCCTTTAACCATTGAATAAAACATAGCCATGTCACCTGAAAGGATTTGTACAACCAGAATCCAAACAAATTCTAAGCAAGTAACGTATTTAGTGTACTAATTAATACCTAAAGCTTAATCGACCACTTGAGAGTGTGCTGTTATGTGAAAATAACCAATGGCACACCCTGACACGAAGAGGAAGCTACTGGTACCACTCGGAAGTGGGATCATTTTCCAAAAACACTACATCCAACAAGAGGAATAAGTGTTTTATTGCTCTTATACCACAATAATTTCCCTCAGATACCAGAGAGACGGTGACAGTCAAGCTTGGTAGAAGACTGGAATCATCTTTGCAAAAGACGAGCCAGATGCTGAGCGTGTCTCAAGGGCGTGCTGATATGAGAAATACACCTGGCTCACCAGGAGCCGTCTTTAAAATACTCGGATCAGTCGGCTGACGCAAAATGGTTTATAGTCTCTTTATAGGGACTCCTGTGACTCCTCTGCTCAGGCACGCAGGTAAAAAAAAAAGAGTATATTTTCAAGGTCTTCTGTGTTGAGTATATCTATAATTTATAATGTTGTAATATATGTATAACAACATGCGTAGTATTTACTATTATATATCTGCATGTGTGAGAAACGCATTGAATAACATTGAACAGCTTGTTCACTCAACCCCAGCACCTGTAAACACACTCTTCGGAAAAGTCTTCATCAGGGGTTCCCTTTGTATAAAGGTTTTACTTACACACACATGCACACGTCACAGGTGACTTTTCCACATGTGGGTTTTACACGTGATATTTCTCACGTTTTTTTGTTTGTTTTTTTTCCCCCCACATGGTGACTTTTCACCTGATACTTTCACATGGTTTTCTTTTTTTTTTTTCTCGCATGGACTACATATGTTTTCATTTTGTTACATATCATTCACGTGACGTCACGTGTGTTTACATGAGTGCACGTGTGCGATTTCCCAGTATCACGTGTCGAAATGCGCTCTCACATTTTTCAAGCGATCCTATACTATACGAGATCAAAACTATATGAGAAACCCTTAATGATTTTAAATTGGTTGGTTTTGTCCCCTAATAGAATACGAATAACTTTTTTTTTCTAAGTACAATGTCGTACAAAAAAAAAAATGAGCAGTGATTAGTTTTATAATTCTGTTATTGGCCGTCATTTACTTTCTGTACTCCCAAAATGTCCGAGTCACCATTTGGCCGTGGTTAAGAGAGGATATGAAGTCGATGAGGGTGGGTTGAATGTTGTGATACACCATGGGGATTTGACGCGCTTGCCGAGCTTCAAAAATGACATCATGCTGCCATCTGGTGGAAGAAAATACTCAGTGCAACTTGGTTTTAAAAATGAAATCTTCTTCTATTAAATCCATTCATCTACAGTAAGAACTTGATCCTCATTGTAGCCTCAGATTCCTGCTCTTGGCTGAAACTTGGTCTTCTGCTGTTGTAGCCCATCCACCTCGAGGTTTAATGTGTCGTGAGATGCTTTTCTGCTCACCACGCTTGTAAAGAGTGGTTATTGGAGTTAGCATTGCTTTCCTGTGAGCTCAAACCAGTCTGGCCGTTCTCCTCTGACGTTTCTCATCAACAAGGTGTATCTCTCTGCAGAACTTCCCGCTCACTGGATGTTTTTTTTATTTTATTTTATGTTCTCGCACCTTTCTGTGTGAACTCTTCGACACGCACAAACTCTATCGCACGTGAAAATCCCATGAGATTTCTGAAATATGTAACCGAGATGACGTTTTACCTCCATTCTGATACTTGATGTTTGATCTTGGCCTGCATCTGATTTTACATGTTGCACAGCTCCCACATGATTGGCTGGCTGGATAACTGTATGAACGGGTGTACACCCTGCTGAAGAAAAAAAAAAAAAAACCAACAGAACTCATCACAGAAATTCTAATGGTTTCCACTACAAATACCATTACAAACCATCAGCTAACCATTAAAACCATTACCATTACTAATCCTTAATGGTATCCACTACAGTACACATAACATGCCAATAACAGAAAGCAACAAATTACCACTAGATACACACAGGGACCATTACAGTTTCCATTAGAACTAATACGATTCCCATTAAAACCATTACGAATTCTATGACGGGTTCTAACGTGTTTGGGGTGTCGAGAGGTTCTTTTGGAGTGAATGAGTGAGTGAGTGTTTGCCTCTAAGTATGAGCTTGAATGCTCAGGCAGACTCTACGTCATTCCAGCCGTGCTCTCGCGCCCGCTGTGAGTCAGCAGCGGGGCACTTCCGCAGAGCTCGCGCCCTCTGCCTCGACTCGAGCGAGAGAGGCAAACAGCACGCGGAGAAAACGCGTCCACTAGGAGGCTGTGTCCCATTCCGTCCACTGGGTCACTCGCTGGTGCACTCGGTGCATAGTGGGCTAACCGATTAGCGCGCGTGCACTTGGGTACAGTTAAACCTCTGTAATCGGAATTTGCGATGACGTCATGGTCACTGTTTTCCTTTCGGTACCGCGAGACCGACGCGGCTAGCCAGAGCGTTAGCTTACTAGCCATCAGCCGAGTGCGAACATGTGAACAGTACACCACAGCTGAGCACGCGGAGGAAGCAGGTGAACACAACTGTGTTTGTTGTTCGGTTGTCTGAGTAACGGTTACAGGAATTGTGGGAACGGAAACAGTGGCCAGGTGCGCGTGCTACTGCAACCAAGTCATCTAACGGTCCGGAAATCACAATGATGACGCAAAATCAGCTTTAATAAAGTCCAGGACAGGGTGGGGTCTTATAGACCTTTTACACTTTTTAAATAGTTTTAATAATAATAATAATAATAATCTTCTTCATCATCATCATCATCATCATCATCATCATAATAAATAGCCATGATACTTATAAAAGGTAACAACAACAACAACAATAATAATAATGAATAGTCATGATAGTTATAAAATGTAACAACAACAACAACAATAACAATGATAATAATAATAATAATAATAATAATAATAATAATAATAAATAGCCATGATACTTATAAAAGGTCACAACAGCAGCAATAATAGTAGTAGTAGTAGTAATAATAATAATAATAATAATAATAATAATAATAATAAATAGCCATGATACTTATAAAAGGTCACAACAACAGCAATAATAGTAGTAGTAGTAGTAATAATAATAATAATAATAATAATAATAATAATAATAAATAGCCATGATACTTATAAAAGGTCACAACAACAGCAATAATAGTAGTAGTAGTAGTAATAATAATAATAATAATAATAAATAGCCATGATACTTATAAAAGGTCACAACAACAGCAATAATAGTAGTAGTAGTAGTAATAATAATAATAATAATAATAAATAGCCATGATACTTATAAAAGGTCACAACAACAGCAATAATAGTAGTAGTAGTAGTAATAATAATAATAATAATAATAATAAATAGCCATGATACTTATAAAAGGTCACAACAACAGCAATAATAGTAGTAGTAGTAATAATAATAATAATAATAATAATAATAATAATAATAATAATAATAAATAGCCATGATACTTATAAAAGGTCACAACAGCAGCAATAATAGTAGTAGTAGTAGTAATAATAATAATAATAATGATAATAATAATAATAATAATAATAATAATAATAAATAGCCATGATACTTATAAAAGGTCACAACAACAGCAATAATAGTAGTAGTAGTAGTAATAATAATAATAATAATAATAATGATAATAATAAATAGTCATGATACTTATAAAAGGTCACAACAACAGCAATAGTAGTAGTAGTAGTAATAATAATAATAATAATAATAATAATAATAATAATAATAATAAATAGCCATGATACTTATAAAAGGTCACAATAATAACAACAACAACAATAATAACATTATTTACAAATATATAATATTGAGTATTTATTCATGCTGTGTAGTATTTACTCAGGTTATGTAATATTTAATCGGGTTGTGTAATGTTTTATTTGGCTGTGTAGCATGTAATCAAGTTGTGGAATATTTAATCAGACTGTGTAATATTAAATATTACATAATGTAGTTTAATCAGTTTGTGAAGTGTTTACAGTGCTCTAATACACTAATATTGCACTAATATTGGCACCTTTGGTAAATATGAAAAATTGTGAAAAATTGTCTCTATTTTTTAAAAATTGTCAGTTTAACCTTTTGATCTGTTGTTCAAAACATTCACAGAAATACTCTGCTCTCATGGATATCAAACAATTGCAAACACAACATGGGTTTATCAAATTGTATATATATATATATATATATATATATATATATATATATATATGTGTGTGTGTGTGTGTGTGTGTGTGTGCATATATATATATATATATATATATATTATATATGTTATATATGTTTTATTTATATATGTTTAGGTGTGCAACAATTATTGTCTTGCCAATATAATATAATATAATATAATATAATATAATATAATCTCCCATTGACATTTGACATTTCTTTTAGTACACCTGGGTGACCAGGAACAGGAACTTGTTCAGCCATTACAACCATATATAGGGGTATACAGTGGGGGGAAATAAGTATTGACGCATCAACATTTTTTTCAGTAAATATATTTCCAGTGAGGTTATTCACATTTTCACCAGACATCAGTATTAACTCAAGGAATCTGCAAATATAAAGAATTCACAACATTGAAGTCCATAAATAAAGTTATGTGTAATAAAGTGGAATGACACGGGAAATAAGTATTGAACACGCTAAGAAAAAGCAGTTCTCCGAGGCAAGGTAAGGCAAGGAACCAGCTAGAATCCGTAAGTAATTACACCCCCTATCTGTGCAGATTAATATCAGCTGGGTTAGTAAATTGATGGTCTATAAAAAGTCTTTTCCTTACCAAGGTGTCACACAAGAAACATCTCATGATGGCTAAAAGCAAAGAGCTCTCCCAAGACCTTCACAACCTTATTGTAGTGAAACATATTGATGCAATCGAATACAGACGTATTTCAAAAGTTCTGAATCCTCCAGTAAGTACAATTGGGGCCATTATCTGCAAGCGGAAGCAACTTGGAGGCAACAGGCACCATTGTCACTGAGAAAACGATAGGCAATGCACTCCATTGCTCACGCTCACACCACAAGACTCCATTACTAAAGAAAAGGCATGTCGAAGCTCGTTTAAAGTTTGCTCCAACTCATTTGGACAAGCCTATGAAATACTGGGAGAGTGTAGTCTGATCAGACGAGAGCAAAATTCCACTGCACATCACCCTTAAAACACTATACCAACAGTGAAGTTTGGAGGTGGAAGCATCATGGAGTGGGGCTGTTTTTCATCACATGGTACTGGCAGACTTCATATAACTGAAGGAACGATGAATGGAGCCCTTTACCAGATGATTCTTGAGAAGAATCGGCTGCCATCCACCAGGATGATGATGATGAGACATGGGTGGAGCTTCCAGCAGGACAACGATCCAAAACATACAGCGAAGGAAACTCTCAATTGGTTTCAGAGAAAAAAATCAAGGTGTTAGAATGGCCCAGTCAGTCACCTGACTCGAATCCAACTGAACAAGATTTAAAGACGATATGTTTAGAAGAATGGACCAAAATCACACCTGAATACTGCGGAACATTAATTTCTTCATACAGGAAGCGTCTTGAAGCCGTCATTACAAACAAATGCTTCTCCACTAAGTATTAAATACATTTCATCTAGCGTGTTCAGTACTTTTTTCCTGTGTCATTCCTCTTTATTACATATAACTTCATTTATGGATTTTATTGTTGTGTATTCTTTATATTTCTGTATTTCTTGAGTTAATACTGATGTCTCTTGAAAATCTTATGTCAATAACCTCATTGGAAAAAAATTTAATGAATTTTTTTTTTTTTTTTTTGACATGTCCAATACTTATTTCCCCCACTGGTGGTGGCTCTTATATGTTTTGGGGCTGTTTATCTGCAAGAGTAGCTGGACATTTTGTTAGGATACATGACATCATGGACTCTGTCAAATATCAACAGATATAAAATGAAAACCTGACTGCCTCTGCCAAAATCAACACAAAAATGGTTTACTGACCACAAAATCAAGGTCCTGCCAGGCCATCCCAGTCCCCTGACCTGAAACAAATAGAAAACCTGTGGGGTGAACTGAAGAGGAGATTCCACTAGTGTGGACCTCGCAATGTGAAGGATCAGGAGAGATTCTGTATGGAGGAACGGTCTCAGATCCCTCGCCATGTATTCTCCAATCTCATCAGGTGTTATAGGAGAAGACTCAGAGCTGTTATCTTGTTATCTAGGGAGGTAGCACGAAGTATTGACTAAAAGGGTGCCAATAGTTGTGGCGCACCTATTTTTAACAAAGATATTTTTTAATAAGCCTGGATTTTGTTTGCAATTGTTTGATATCCATGAGAGCAGAGTATTTTTGTGATTTTTTTTAAACAAAAGATCAAAAGGTTAACCAATAAAGACAATTTGTCACAGCCTTCATTGCTCATATTTACCAGGGGTGCCAATATTAGTGGAGGGCAGTGTAATTACTTTGTGTAGTATTTAATCCAGCTGTGAGGTATTTAATCAGGCTGTATATGTTTTAATCATGTTATGTAGTATTTAATTAGGCAGTGTAGTACTTTATAAGGTTGTATGTATCATGGTGTGTAGTGCTTTATAAGGTTGTGTGATATTTAATCAGGCTGTGTAGTAGTTAATTAAGTTGTATATTATGTGTAGTATTTACTCAGGCTATGTAGCATTTAATCAGGTTGTGTAGTACCTAATAAGGCTGTGTAGCATTTAGTAATGTTGCATAGTATCATGCTGTGTAGTATTTATCAGACTGCATAGTATTTAACAAAGTTCTATAGTATAATGTTGTTTAGTATTTAATCATGCTGTGTATTATTTAAATCTTGCTGCATATTTAATCATGTTGTGTAGTATTTAATAAAGTTTTTATAGTATGGTGTGGAGTATTTAATCAGGCTGTGTGGTATTTAAAGTTACACAGTATCATATTGTGTAGTATTTAATCAGGTTGTGTAGTATTTAATAAAGTTGTATAGTATATTGTGTAATATTTAATCATGAGGTGTAGTATTTAATCAGGCTGTGAAGTATTTAATAAAGTTGTATAGTGTTGTGTAGTATTTAATCATGAGGTGTAGTATTTAATCAGGCTATGTAGTATTTAAAAAAGTTGTACAGTGTTGTGTAGTATTTAATCATGAGGTGTAGTATTTAATCAGGCTATGTAGTATTTAAAAAAAGTTGTACAGTGTTGTGTAGTATTTAATCATGAGGTGTAGTATTTAATCAGCTGTGTAGTATTTAATAAAGTTGTACAGTGTTGTGTAGTATTTAATCATGAGGTGTAGTATTTAATCAGGCTGTGAAGTATTTAATAAAGTTGTACAGTGTTGTGTAGTATTTAATCATGAGGTGTAGTATTTAATCATGAGGTGTAGTATTTAATAAAGTTGTACAGTGTTGTGTAGTATTTAATCATGAGGCGTAGTATTTAATAAAGTTGTATAGTGTTGTGTAGTATTTAATCATGAGGTGTAGTATTTAATCAGGCTGTGTAGTTAATAAAGTTGTATAGTATTTAATCATGAGGTGTATTTAATCAGGCTGTGTAGTATTTAATAAAGTTGTACAGTGTTGTGTAGTATTTAATCATGAGGTGTAGTATTTAATAAAGTTGTATAGTGTTGTGTAGTATTTAATCATGAGGTGTAGTATTTAATCAGGCTGTGTAGTATTTAATAAAGTTGTATAGTGTTATGTAGTATTTAATCATGAAGTGTACTATTTAATCAGGCTGTGTAGTATTTAATAAAGTTGTATAGTGTTATGTAGTATTTAATCATGAGGTGTAGTATTTAATCATGAGGTGTAGTATTTAATAAAGTTGTATAGTGTTGTGTAGTATTTAATCATGAGGTGTAGTATTTAATAAGGCTGTGTAGTATTTAATAAAGTTGTATAGTGTTGTGTAGTATTTAATCAGGTTGTGTAGTATTTAATAAAGTTGTATAGTGTTGTGTAGTATTTAATCATGAAGTGTAGTATTTAATCAGGCTGTGTAGTATTTAATAAAGTTGTATAGTGTTGTGTAGTATTTAATCATGAGGTGTAGCATTTAATCAGGCTGTGTAGTATTTAATCATGAGGTGTAGCATTTAATCAGGCTGTGTAGTATTTAATAAAGTTGTATAGTGTTATGTAGTATTTAATCATGAAGTGTAGTATTTAATCAGGCTGTGTAGTATTTAATAAGGTTGTATAGTGTTATGTAGTATTTAATCATGAGGTGTAGCATTTAATCAGGCTGTGTAGTATTTAATCATGAGGTGTAGTATTTAATCAGGCTGTGTAGTATTTAATAAAGTTGTACAGTGTTGTATAGTATTTAATCATGAGGTGTAGTATTTAATCAGGCTGTGTAGTATTTAATAAAGTTGTATAGTGTTATGTAGTATTTAATCATGAGGTGTAGTATTTAATCATGAGGTGTAGTATTTAATAAAGTTGCACAGTGTTGTGTAGTATTTAATCATGAGGTGTAGTATTTAATCAGGCTGTGTAGTATTTAATAAAGTTGTACAGTGTTGTGTAGTATTTAATCATGAGGTGTAGTATTTAATCAGGCTGTGTAGTATTTAATAAAGTTGTACAATGTTGTGTAGTATTTAATCATGAGGTGTAGTATTTAATAAAGTTGCACAGTGTTGTGTAGTATTTAATCATGAGGTGTAGTATTTAATAAAGTTGCACAGTGTTGTGTAGTATTTCATCAGGCTGTGTAGTATTTAATAAAGTTGCACAGTGTTGTGTAGTATTTAATCATGAGGTGTAGTATTTAATCATGAGATGTAGTATTTAATAAAGTTGCACAGTGTTGTGTAGTATTTAATCCTGAGGTGTAGTATTTAATCATGAGGTGTAGTATTTAATAAAGTTGTATAGTGTTGTGTAGTATTTAATCATGAGGTGTAGTATTTAATCAGGCTATATAGTATTTAAAAAAGTTGTACAATGTTGTGTAGTATTTAATCATGAGGTGTAGTATTTAATCAGGCTGTGTAGTATTTAATAAAGTTGTACAGTGTTGTGTAGTATTTAATCATGAGGTGTAGTATTTAATCAGGCTGTGTAGTATTTAATAAAGTTGTACAGTGTTGTGTAGTATTTAATCATGAGGTGTAGTATTTAATCAGGCTGTGTAGTATTTAATAAAGTTGTACAGTGTTGTGTAGTATTTAATCATGAGGTGTAGTATTTAATCATGAGGTGTAGTATTTAATAAAGTTGCACAGTGTTGTGTAGTATTTAATCATGAGGTGTAGTATTTAATCATGAAGTGTAGTATTTAATAAAGTTGTGCAGTGTTGTGTAGTATTTAATCATGAGGTGTAGTATTTAATCATGAAGTGTAGTATTTAATAAAGTTGTGCAGTGTTGTGTAGTATTTAATCATGAGGTGTAGTATTTAATCATGAGGTGTAGTATTTAATAAAGTTGCACAGTATTGTGTAGTATTTAATCATGAGGTGTAGTATTTAATAAAGTTGCACAGTATTGTGTAGTATTTAATCATGAGGTGTAGTATTTAATAAAGTTGTACAGTATTGTGTAGTATTTAATCATGAGGTGTAGTATTTAATCATGAGGTGTAGTATTTAATAAAGTTGTACAGTATTGTGTAGTATTTAATCATGAGGTGTAGTATTTAATCAGGCTGTGTAGTATTTAATAAAGTTGCACAGTGTTGTGTAGTATTTAATCATGAGGTGTATTTAATCATGAGGTGTAGTATTTAATAAAGTTGCACAGTATTGTGTAGTATTTAATCATGAGGTGTAGTATTTAATAAAGTTGTACAGTATTGTGTAGTATTTAATCATGAGGTGTAGTATTTAATCATGAAGTGTAGTATTTAATAAAGTTGTACAGTATTGTGTAGTATTTAATCATGAGGTGTAGTATTTAATCAGGCTGTGTAGTATTTAATAAAGTTGCACAGTGTTGTGTAGTATTTAATCATGAGGTGTAGTATTTAATCAGGCTGTGTAGTATTCGGTGCTGTAGGGGGTGTTTTTTTATCCCTCCGCGCTCTACGACGCTGCTAATAAACACGTCACCCAGAGCTCGGTCCGAGTCAGGCGAAGTGCGCAGCTCCGAATTGTGTAACTAACAGCCTCGGCATGCTCGCGGAGGCCCGAGGAGTTGTCGCGCGCACTCAGCAGTACAGTAAGGTTTCCGTGGGATAGCTGTGTCAGTTTTCGCTGCTGGGACGCCTTTGCTGCTGTTTTTCGGAGAGCGGGGACGCGGAGTTCTGCGCGTGAGCCGCTGGAGTGAAGGTAGGTAACGGTGTGTGTGTGTGTGTGTGTGTGAGTGTATATGTAACTGCGACGGTCAATCTGCACGCGCACGAGTGTGTTTTTCCGCCGCGTTCTTATTTATTCTCGCGCTGTAAATCCAGACGTTGGCTGCGTGACGGAGTTGTCATGTTGATGAAGTATTTTCAGCCTAACGCCAGTTCGCGTGCCAGCGAGCGCTTCGTTCACGCGCCCACGGTATATAGAAGCCTCGAGCCTCTTTATTGATCTTTTATGTCCTCCAAAATTTTTTAACCTTAACATTTATTAGACTTTGGTGCTTGTGTGGAGAAGCGGAAAGGCTGCGAAATGTGCAAAAGTGTGACCTACGCACTTCTCCGTGCCGTTTTGCTATGGCCGCACGCGAGCACGATGGACACGCCCACTTCCAGCGAGCAGCGCGTGCTCCTCTCACAGACAGCGTGTCACGCGTGGCCCTGGATGACGCCCTCCGTGACCGATTTGAGCCTAACAGTTACGGGCGATCGTTTCGGAGTGAAATAAAAGCGCCGTGCTTCGCCACAGTCGAAGTTTAAAACGTTCCGTTTAGTTCCGGAAATGACGAGAAAACGAGGAAGGGATTTAAATCCTTTTAAAAATGGTGAACGTCAGTTCTGTTTTGCGTCCAGCAGGGGGCGCGCGCGTGCGAACATGCTACAGGGAATCAGCCAATCATGGATGCTTTTCAGTGACAAAGTTTGAGTCATGTGTGAGATTTGTGAGGACCCTCTGTTTGACTGTGTGTGTGTGTGTGTGTGTGTCTCAGTGAGTCATTGCAAGTGCGGGAAATCTTCTGAAAAGCTGGAAAAGCTTCTGCTGGGATCTTTATCAGCCCGGAATCACTGTAATGTGACTCAGTGTCTATAAAAGTACTATGAAAACAAAGGAAACTCTGGACTAAAAAGTAGAAATCCTATTACCCAACACACACACACACACACACACACACACACACACACAGAGCCCCCAAGGGGTGTAACACAATTCCAGTATCTTTATCTGTACCTCTGTCTGTTCAGTGCTCGAAATACCCGTGTATGTATTTGGATTTTTAACTTGAACTGGGATCGCCGAAAGGGTTTTGTGATTGTTCTTAATTATCACACATGAGGTAGAAATGGCCGCGCCGTCCGTAAATTCAGTCTGAGAGTTCCAGTTTGTACCTGCCTACAATATTTTCAGACGAATTTATCTAGATCGGTCCTATTTCCCAAAATATAAACAAGCCAGTAGACTCATTTAAATCACTACCGCCCTGACCAGGCAGTTACTAATGATGAACGTGTATGTTGAGTGACGGCCGTCCTGTGTTTGAGGTGTTTTAGGCGATGGAGGTGATGGAGGAGGCATCCGGTGCTCGCCTCTGTCCCGCTAAAGCCCCGGGCAGCCTGATGAAGTGGAGGAAGAGGGTCAAGTCTGAGTACATGAGGCTCAGGCAACTGAAGCGCTTCCGCAAGGCCGAGGAGGTGAAAGTGAGGACGCCTGCGCACAATCATACACGCACGTATACACACAATCAGCAGCTCTTACTGTCAGGATCCTTACACAGGGCTTTACTTTGTCGAGAACAGGTCTGTCTTCCCCGAACCTTTTCCTTTTTTTCCCTCATTTCCTTTCTCTCTCTCTTTCTCAGTGATCAGTATTGTCTTAGCTGTTATTTCTGCTTCATCAGTCGTCACCTGCTCATTTAGTGCATAAGCTGCTTGGCTTAGAGTCTGAAAACCGGATCATTAGGTGGGTGTGTGTGTGTGTGTGTGTTGCAGGCTCTGTTCCTGTCAAACAGGCGCAAGATCGAGGGAAGGACGGACCTGTTAAATGAGGAGTGGTCTAAGCTCAGGATCCAGTCCATCCCTCTGTCCACACCGAGTGGCTCACTGGCCAGCAAGAAGGTATGAGAAAAACACAGACACAAAGACAAAAACAGTCCTAGAACCCAAGAAGGAACGAGAACCCGATTACAAGTGAGATCCCAAAGCAGATTAAAACAGGGGATCTCTTTTGTAGATGGTAATAATAATAATAATAAATCAATACGATTAACACCGTTTCACCTTAAATTAGATTATGTAGCGTCCCCCCCCCCCCCATACAAGTCCCTATGGATAAGCTGTTACTATAGAAACGAGCGTTTTAGAACGCGTGCATTAATATTACAGCTGGAACTACTGTCCGTGCCGTTATACGAAAAATAACGCAAACCTTCTGACCAATCAGATTGGAGAACTCGGCTGCGCTGTGGTGTGCGTGAATACGTACCATCGTAGTTATTTCACTTTCTACCTACGGAAAATCCTAAACCGGTTACACGGCGTTAAAAGAGATCGAAAAACATTCGCTATCGTAGCTTTTCTTTACTTTTACTTCATTTTGTCGAGCTTTAAATTAGGACTCGCGTCAGTTAGGTTGATGACTATGGTAACTAGCTGAAATATCTCCACATTTATCACGTCCTTGTCCTGAAGACAACATTGAGCACCACAGCCATAATCGAGCGGTTGAGTGTGAATTCAAATCGACACGAATTTCCATTTTCCTCAAGACGCTCAGCCGTATGTTTCTGTAGTGGTTCGTCGGGACTATAAGGCTAATTTATCTAACGAGAATTGAAGGTTTTTCTCGCGATGTATCGCACTGGTCGTATCGCATCCAAATCATCAAATCTTTTCATTTTTCACACGTCCAACGCACACCAAAGGAGACCAAAATAACAATATAACTGTATGGATCGTAACCAGAGATGCACCGATGTATCGGCCGATGGTTTAAAAACATCCGACGATCAGGGA
>NC_071256.1:36193229-36245729 GCF_023375685.1 Ictalurus furcatus
GGGCCAAGATCCAGTTGAAAAAAGGTGAGCTCATAAACATTAAGGAATTATGGGAAAATATCTGACTGGCCTTCCCATGTGAATGTTCTAGATGGCGTCTCATGCCGATTCTCTTCACACGGTCGTTGTTTTGTTCAGTGTTTGTTTGTTTGGTTGTCTTTAGATAATTCGTCCAATCAGGTGTACAACTACCAGCCGTGTGATCACCCCGAGCATCCGTGCGACAGCTCGTGTCCATGCGTGATGACCCAGAACTTCTGCGAGAAATTCTGCCAGTGTGATCCAGAGTGTGAGTGGACGCGCACACACACACACACGCGCACACGCAAACTTTTGTATCAGAGAGCCTTTTATTCCTTCTCTTTCTGTGGAATGAGGAAACTCTCCTGAGGACAGGTGAGACGAGAACAGGTGTCCGTGATGCGCTCATTTAGCTCCCTTTCCCGTCCTCTTTCTCTGTTTTTTTTCCTCTCTTGAAATTCCTCCGTCGAGCTTTTCATGTCACAAAGAATTTTTTTTTTCCTTCGTCTACACTACTACTACTTTATTTAGACTTTTAGTTTTAATGTAAAGTTTGTCCACATACTCTTATGTCTGTGACTGTTTTGATGGTTAATATGTGTGGTATTGTTCCGCACCTGCGGAAACAAATTTCCACTTTCAGGACAAATAAATGACCCATCCATCGATCTGTGATGGAAAAAGCCATGTTGTCAAATCAGTGACATATAAGGCATTATTCCTTTTGGGAGTTTGTGTACCGAAGAACATTATCTCCACGAATCCACTCTTTACACAAACAGGACGGTCAGTACGTTTACACGGACGACGATAATCCGATACGAACCCGATTAAGACGATCCTCTGATTCAGAAACTAGCATGTAAACAGAGATTATCGATAATCCGATTAAAGTCACACTCGAAGTAAACACGAACGGAATTAAGACGTGCGGAGGATTCCTGTTTTAGTCGCATTATCGGCGTGCGTTACAGACACGTACACACCTTAATCACACTATTAACGCCGTGTGAGAGTTTTCACCGCATTGTGCGACAGGACACGTGCACACACGGCAGCGCTCGACCGTTTGACGGCAAACGAGAGAGCACGGCTGCGTCCCAAACCGCGTACTTGCCTGCTATAGGCCTGTAGTAGGAGAAATACATGTATCTCGGCTACTCTACGGTAGGTAAGTACGCGGTTTGGGACGCAGCCCACGGCTTCAAGCAGTCGTCTATTTGCACGTACAGCACGATAAATAATTAACCGCACTCGAAGCGTTCGTAAAAATTAAAAATAGAAACACCCAAAACCGTATACGGTACCATAACGAAGATCAACTATACGTCGATATGTGAAATTCTGGAGGGAACGTCGGACGGCGTAGCGTGGGGACGTAATGACGTCTGCCGTTAATCTAATTATGTTCTATAACGTGTAAAACGTGAACATGAAAGGAGTATTCTAAAAGCGACTCATGTAAACACCTTAATCAGAATATTATACGTCTTATTCAGAGTAAGGTCAGTAATTAGATTACCGCTGTCCATGTAAACGTAGTCAGTAGTGACAGGTTGGCCAAATGGACAGCGCTCTAAATGCTGCGCTGGATGAGTTCTTCACCAGCAGAGGGCAGACGTGCACAGACGAGTGGCTCTCAGTGCAACCGCGCTGTAAGAAGAGGCGTTAACAACCGAGTGATAGGACAGTTACTGAACTGTAACTTAGCAACATTTCGAAAATAAAATTAAAAAAAAAAATTCGATGCTTGGTTAGATGTTATTAGTCAAATCAAATCTTGTGCGTCAACGTTTTTGTTTTTTTTAACTCTGTTTTATCTCAGCGCCGATTGCATCGCTCCTTACTTAGGCCCCGCCTCCCAAAGTGTAAACGAGAGAACTGTGAAGTTCCTCAAACGAGAACCACGTCTCTGACTATTCCTTTAAGCATTTGTGAGAAGCATTCGACGTTCAATATTATGTTCAGTTCAGGGTTGCCAGGTTCACGACCATTTTTTGCTCACTGGAACATTTATATATTTATTTGTTTATTTTTGTACGTGAGGAGTTGATATCGGACGTTTTGCATCTTTTAAGTGAATCACGTCAACGCTCGCGGGTCGAACGGTAAGCCGAAGGGTCTTCCAATGCAAAACAGTGTGTGCGTGGTTTATTAGGTATTTATATGGGTTATACAGATCATATGGTTGGGATTAAAGTGCATCCATGAGAATAAGGTAGCGTAACATTTTTCTGATGAAATACGTTTATACGAAACGAAAATAGGCTTCTTTTACGGTACGAAAGTGTACGTCGTGCATCAGTGAATATACTTTAGTACACTTTACTTGTGGGAACGAGTGTAGTAAAATGAGACTATTGTAAAAACCAAGGATTATGTGATTTTACTTTAGAAATATTTTAAATATTTTTCGCCAGTGAAAATCAGGTGTGATTATTGGAATTTAATACGCAGTTTGGGGTAGTTAGAAGTAGTTTTGGACTAGTTTCATTGACCATTAGTGACGTTTTTGGGATGGTTTCAATGGCCATTGGGCTGCTCGTGATTCCGTTTCATTCCCTCGTGCAGGTCAGAACCGTTTCCCAGGCTGCCGCTGTAAGACGCAGTGTAACACTAAGCAGTGTCCGTGTTACCTGGCCGTGCGCGAGTGCGACCCCGATCTCTGCTTGACCTGTGGAGCATCGGACCACTGGGACAGCAAACAGGTTTCCTGCAAGAACTGCAGCATCCAGAGAGGACTCAAAAAGGTACCGGTTTAGTTCAGAATAAAAACAAACAAACAAATGGAGTCGATCAGTAAAAGATCAGAAAACATT
This sequence comes from Ictalurus furcatus, assembly GCF_023375685.1. NCBI lineage: Eukaryota > Metazoa > Chordata > Actinopteri > Siluriformes > Ictaluridae > Ictalurus > Ictalurus furcatus. Next base: position 36,196,070 of record NC_071256.1, read on the forward strand.
CTCTGTGGATACGTGTCACATGCCGTTAGAGAATACAGGACACGAGTACGTGAGCATAGCGTGTTGTTTATTGAGGCAGATCATCAATAGTCGTCAATATTTGTAGCAGGGACAAAACCAGGATAATCCATACATCAGTACACACACAATAAAGGTAAGGTCTCAAACCAACTAGAACCGAGGACACGGGACACTGAGGCTCAGAAACGCACGCTGAACGAGACCGCACCAAGAGATAAAGGAACAGAAGGGGTATAAATAGACCAAAACTAATCGCAGGCTGAACACAGAACAGGTGCCAACATTAGGTAATAGACCAATGATGGGGCGGAGACAAGCGCGAAACACAGGCACGTGGAAGCGGACTCGAAACAAAACGTGAAAGCATCACTCGGCATCAGATCATATCCAGTTCTTCAAGGGTTCTCTTTTATTTATTTATTTATTTATTTATTTATTTATTTCCCCTCATAGATCGTATCACGTCTCACTTGGGCCCCACGTCCCAAAGTTTAAGGTGTACAAGACCGCTGGAAGTAACGCACAATAAAGTATAAAGCGACGGGTAAAGCCGTGACCTGCGTTACCTTTAAGCTCGTCCTTGGAATTCAGTGTTAAATCAATATCCGATCGTCTCTTAGCACGTCAGTCCTTTTCAGGTTTCATTCCGGTGTTTTAAAACCTTCCGTGTCGTTCGGTGAGCTCGCTTAAAGCCATGACCTCTGACCTTTCCAGCACCTGCTCCTGGCTCCATCGGACGTAGCAGGATGGGGAACTTTCATCAAGGAGCCGGTTCAGAAAAACGAGTTCATCTCGGAGTACTGTGGAGAGGCAAGTTCTATTATCTGTTCATTATTACACTTAATGTAAATTTGCTTTCGTTGTTTACTGTTTACTTTTTTTTTTTTTACAGTCGTGTTTTTTCCGTTGTTTTTTCTTTTTTAAACTCGAAATGTTTCCTTTCATTAGTTGTTTTTTTGCTTTGAAGAATTTCTTTACAGTACTGCGTAGTAAAGTGCTCAGGTTCATCCTGGGGAAGATTTCATTTCGAATCAAAGTTATTTACAGGGCGTGTTGAGTCTTATTGCTGTTTTTAAACCCTAATAAAGAGTTCTACAATGATTTTGTTGAATAAAAGCAAACGAGGCCACGTGCTGCTGTTATTGTACGCCTCAATACTGTTCTTTTACTACATGGTCCTTTAACAGTATTTCATTCAGGTCATTTTTGGTTATGGTTTTCCGCCCAGTACGGCGTTCCTGAACTGGCCAGGAATTTTCATTTCAATCCCTTAACTATTGATTATATAAACCGGTTCATTTGAGTTCAGTAAACCTTCTTGTTGTGGGTGAGATTTATTTAAAAGGGTCATTTTCCATGCTTGATTTTAGAAAATTATCATCGTACACTAAGATATGCTACAGCAGGTGGGATGTAGAATAATTTCAGAGGAAATAAGGGCAGGAAACGGTTTCTGCGGAGCAGTTTTACACTCCGTGCTGTGATTCCCAATCGATTTTATGTTTTTTTTTCTCTCCCGTATGTTCAGCTTATTTCCCAGGATGAAGCAGACAGAAGAGGCAGAATCTACGACAAGTACATGTCCAGCTTCCTGTTCAACCTGAACAATGGTACATATTCTGCTGTTCCTGCCATGTTTTCTATCCCTCCTTGCTTTATCTGACACATCTACGCCTCCACATGGAGAGATCTTACACTTCACGCGTCTGTGTTTGACCTCGACAGACTTCGTGGTGGACGCGACACGGAAAGGGAACAAGATTCGCTTCGCCAACCACTCGGTCAATCCCAACTGCTACGCAAAAGGCAAGTCTGGCTTCTTAGTTTAGGGATGAAGTGGAGATGTATTATTATTTTCTTTCATTTAAAAAAGGCATCGTTTTGATGAGATCTGATTGGTGGTCTTCATTGCAGTCGTCATGGTGAATGGGGACCACCGCATCGGGATCTTTGCCAAACGGGCCATACAGCAGGGAGAGGAGCTGTTTTTCGACTACAGGTATTCTGTAATGTTCACTAGGGCTTCAGGAAAACGACTCGATTTCACGGTCTTGTTCCATGTGCGCTTTCGTATTCATTTTGTATTCACTGTACTTCCTGAAGTGTTCGGTTCTAAATTTCGAAGCACAGCCACTCCAGTGCATCCAGCTAAGAGAAGAGGTTGTTGTATCCGGCGCAGCAGATTGGAGCCGGAGCCGAACGCTGTAAAAGGATCGTTATTGATATCTGCGTTTCAGAAATGCTGTCCAATTAAACTAAACCACACCATTGCACACATGTGTGGTGGCTTGGGGAAACCATTGACATGGAAGGATTTTTGACATTTTATAATATATATTGTTATGAAAACTAGAGGTTTTCCTGAATTAGCTGTTTCTTTATGGAATCTATCTATCCAAAGTACACTGGATACTTTGACACCTGTTATAGGCAGGAAAACAAATCATTTTGGCCGAAGCCCAATTTCAGAATTCAGCCAGAGATTTCCGGTGGGTTTTCCCAGACCACAACACATAAATTTGTGTAAATGTGTAGTATACATGCATTTGAATATTTTGTATATCATTTGGAAAAAAAAAAAAAATGTATCCAATCTGCAGTTCAGAAGAATTACTGCTGCTTGAGAAATGAAAAGAGAAGTGACATTGCTTTGTGAAGGAATGTGGCATAAAAATAGGTGGAGTTTAAGGCTGCTTTTACAGGGACATTTTGGTTCCTGTGAAAAATTCATGGACGTGTTGCTGGTTTGTTACAGCCCATGGTGTTAGGCAGAGGTTGAGGTTTTCTTCGTACATGACCACTACTGGTAGTTCTTGTTCTTCTCAGCACAGAATTGAAAATAGAACGTTTTGGTAAAAAATGCATGGAAATCAAGATTTTTTTTTTTGTTTTTTGTTTTTTTTTAAAGTTTGTAATTCATTGATTTTAAGTAAGTGCTATATCCTGGTTGCAGTGGATCTGTAGTCTGTCCTTGGAACACAGAGCTCGAGGCCTCTCTAGACGGGACCCAAGTTCATTGCAGACAAGATCTAATGACAGAAAATTCCCCAATCAAAACCTTGCAAACAGACATTAAATAAAATTCCCCAAAGCCTTGCAAACAAACGGAGAAAATTCCCGAACAAAACCTCGCGAACGTTACAGAAAATTCCCCAAACAAAACCTTGTGAACGTTAGAGAATATTCCCAAACAAAACCGCGTGAACGTTAGAGAAAATTCCCCAAAAAAACCTCGCGAATGTTACAGAAAATTCCCCAAACAAAACCTTGTGAACGTTAGAGAAAATTCCCTAACAAAACCTCACGCATGCTAGAATAAATTCCCAAACAAAACCTTGCAAATGTTAGAATAAATTCCCCAAACAAAATCTCGCGAAGGTTAGAGAATATTCCCAAACAAATCCTCGCAAACGTTAGAGAAAATTCCCAAACAAAACCTTGCGAACGTTGGAGAAAATTCCCAAACAATTCCTCGTGAACGTTAGAGAAAATTCCCAAACAAATCCTCGCAAACGTTAGAGAATATTCCCAAACAAAACCTTGCAAACGTTAGAAAAAATTCCCCAAACAAAACCTCATGAACGTTAGAGAAAATTCCCCAAACAAAACCATGTGAACGTTAGAGAAAATTCCCCAAACAAAACCTCGTGAACGTTAGAGAAAATTCCCCAAAAAAAACCTTGCGAACGTTAGAGAATATTCCCAAACAAAACTTACCAACGTTAGAGAAAATTCCTCAAACAAAACCTCGCGAACGTTAGAGAAAATTCCTCAAGCAAAACTTACCAACATTAGAGAAAATTCCTCAAACAAAACCTCACGAACATTACAGAAAATCCCCAAAACAAAATCTCGCCAACGTTAGAGAAAATTCCCAAACAAAACCTCCCTGAAGTTGGAGAATGTATTTTCATTTATTTTTAATTTTCCATTTTAATAGCTAAATTCACATGGACAGTCTGATAATTATCCATTTATGATAATCATATTTTACTTCATTAGTAGTACATTTCTCTATCATAGTTTGCTGTATTCCGGTCATCAAGCTACTATTATAAATCTGTTCAAAGAAAAAAAAAAAAATAGATGTCTTCTTGTTCAACACACACCGAAGGAGTAGCAGGTCAAGGTTCACTGTGAGCTTTGTAAAGTTTTGAAAAGTTATCAGTAAGCTCTGGATGTGAGCAACCATCCTCCATCTTAGTCAGGATCAACAGAAATGACTGAAGCCCTGCCTCAGACCGTCTCCTATTGGCTGACCGTTACATCGGAGTATGTTCCTTCAAAGGTTTAACTTCCATCTAGTAGTGCTATGTGTTGGTGCCATGGTTCTGGTCAACATGTTCTTGTTGGATTCAAAGGTAAGGTCGTGTTTTTTGACAAATACCAAAATGTCCATGGAAGCAGCCTCAGTTTGAGCAGAACCACTTTCTTTTACTGAGGGACGTCCGACTTGCTTTTGTATTTATTTGTACTTTTTAAAGCTTGTACTGGATTGAAACCCTGAATCTCATTGATATTCACTTATAGTACATCCCTGGATCCCTCGTAGGTACAGTCAAGCCGACGCTCTCAAATACGTGGGCATAGAGAGGGAGATTGACGTGGTCTGACTTTCCAACCTTCCGCCTTTCCTGCCCACAATGCACCTCTCCTCACTCAAGACCACGTTTCTATAATGTGGTTGCCTGGATACATCTTCGGGTTACAAGAAGGGATTCTGTGATGTCATAACATTACGATAACGGTTTGATATCAAAGAATCGCTCATCACAAAAAATATCCAAAATGAAAAACAAAAAAAGGGGGTCACGTAACCCCATGTTTCGATTACAGAAGGATTTCATTGAATTAGAATGGTTTTGTTGGTGTGTAAAATAAAATAAATAAATAAAAGGACGCTAGTGTTCTTAATAGAAGTCACTCTTACGATCAACAATTTCCAAGAATATTAGAAGGAAATATTAAAAATATTTTAATACAAAAAAAAAAAAAAAGAGAGAATAAGCTAACTGCGTTAGCTTATTCAACTAATAGCTAATACACTAATTAGCGGTGTATTAGCATTCCCAGCGTAACCTGACAAAGTACAGGAATTCGAAACAAATCCGATCTCCAGCTATAAAAGTTACAGATCGCTAAATATACTAACTTAGCGGTATCTGTTATGCTAGCAGCATGTAGGCTAGTACAGGAAATAACAGCATATGCTATCGTACTAATGTAAACGGCTGACGTTCTACTTAAGAACTAGCTAGTCATAAATGGTACAGTAGCACTTGCGACAGACCTAGCGTACGGATGATTCGCCAAGTAACGCGGGAATATTTGTACTTCATGTCCACTTAGCTATGCTATAGCGCTAACAGATTCTGAAAAGTTTTTAAATAAAAATCACCTCAGACAGCGGTGTCCTTTCCATCACTCACGTTTTTTTTTTTTTGTTCCCTGACAAGAAAGCATCAAAAGCTGCTAGTTTGGCTAATCTGGAGCAGAGAGCGTTCTTCTCTTCAGTTAACCTGTGGTAAACTCTGTACACAAGCTTCTGAATAGCAGTTTTAGCATCCTAATATAGTCTACATTATGTATAGTTGCAAACTAGGAGACATATTTATGGTTGCTGTTTTAGTTTTGTTCAGTTTATTCACACGGAAATGAATGAACTTCACATCTGCAATAACGTTATCTTTAGCTAAAATGCAGTGTAGTGTAACGTTAGCCTGTTACTCTAATCCGCAACGCTTTGCCGTTGGCTACTTTTGACATTCAAGCTTTATTTGTTTGAAAATGTTTCTATAACGCTGCCATCTCATATCAGCTACGCTAATCTGCATCTCACCGGGATCCCCGGCTATTCCAGCGCTAAGCATCTCGGCTATGGCTAACTATGTAGCACAAACATATACTTATTTGTAGGATGTAAACTAGCAACAATGGCAGGTATCTGCAGGGTTGCCAGGTCTCAGCAGAAGTTCTAGCCCAACTACATCTTTGAAGAGAAAAAATGTAAAATGAATACATTTTAAAATAAAAACACAATATGACCTGCCCACGGAATTGAGGAATTGAAATCAGGAAACATTTCTGATCGACAGTATCTGCAACACATCTTTTAATTCACCTGGAACACACATTATCCTCTCTATAATCCCCCTTAATGTTCCAGTACATCATAGATACACTGTCTGCACTTAGACTTTTGCACCCTTTGGTTGCAATTGCTTATGTCGGAAATTAGATTTCATTAGAATTATTTGCTTTAAATCAAGAAGAAAGAAAGAAAGAAAGAAAGAAAGAAATCCTGCACATGTAGTAAAAAAATAAAAAAATGGTGTGACCCTGGCAACCCTGGGAATCCGTTATGTTTTAGACTTTATAACACATCTGGTATTCTGTAACAAGAAGCAAAAAAAAAAACAAAAAAAAACAACAACAAAGGAACCATACAAGCCGACAAGGTGAATGTGCTCGTCGGGCTAATGACGACGAAGGAAAGAAGTGCGCGAGATTCGTTCGTAGGGTCGTTTTATTTGATTTTTTTCTCAAAGAGCGAGTAGGTCCTGTAATTATTCCTTTCATGTGTATTAAACGACGAGCTAAACCAAACTAAATCCACCTAACCGACTGACTATTTAGTGCGTTTTCCCACACAGGACATCCGAGAACGCCGCGAATACGCTAACCACGTTATCATTTCTGTAATATTAAAGAAAGCATGCTAAGAAGAAGAAAAAAAAAGAGAACACAAATCATAATGCGTTGCTGCATCTGTTAATGACCGAATACTTAGTTTAATCCTATTAACCACACGTAATCTTCAGCGCGTAATATCTGTGCATCATACTGCTTGATACGATATTTCACTTCTATTATGTTTAGCTCCATTTTTTTTTTTATTTTTTTTTTAGCAAATTTACCTCGTCAAATCTTCCGCCAAAGGAACGTCACATACCCCTCTACGAGGCGTTCCTTACACGCATCTTTAAAAAGGTACCGATTTATATACGCAACGTTCACATCACGATCGTAAGGAACCAAATCGCAGCGATCTGGACGTAATCTCGTACACCTGGCTACGGTTGTGTTTAGCATCGTTCACGTGCTAAAGCTGACAAAATCACTGATTCTTCATTCATCAAAATAATATATATATATATATATATATATATATATATATATATATATATATATATATATATATATATATATATATGGGTCAAAGACAAGACTTTAGGAAAGGGGGGTTTTTTTTGGGGGTTGCCTCAAGGCTTTTCATTTTACAGAAATGTATTAATATGCATAAATATTAAATAGCATTCCACTGAATTTAGCTTTCAAACATGTTTAGTACAGTTCATCTTGAGAAAGAAATAAAGTTCTGAAGGGAACAATTCGGAGTAAATATTCGCATCACTGTTCTAATTCCAAGAACAGAATGTATTTCATGCTCCGTATATTGGTATCTGTATTTGGGTTTAAATCTGGGTTTTAAATGGGTGTGGCTTAAACTTTTTTTTTTTTTTTTTAAATTTTTTGTTGTTGTTGTTCTTGTTTTTGAGAAGAGCATGACAGCATGGTGTGTGAATTCTGACTCTTGACAGTTCCTCAACCTCAGCTACATCACTGCAGTTCATAATTGGGACTTAAACGGACATGTGCGCCTGCGTCGCATGAAAATAAAAACCCCCTACACGCGTGACTTTTGCACGCTGTTGCATCCCGTTCCGACGGGATCTATCCACGTATGGATGCCATTTCTGGAAAAAAAAAAACGAAAACAAACAGCGCTTTCTGTTGTATTCGTTTAGAACACATTATCTGTTCATTGCAAATAATGTATTCGTATTTGGTTACTATTGCAGAATCTGTTGTTTTGGGGTTGTTGGGTTTTTGTTTGTTTGTTTGTTTGTTTTTGACCCATATATAGCTATACTTAACGTCACATTTCGAAACTTAAGAATTCGACTTTTTCCGAAATTCCCTTTTGTTTCGGATCGCCATGGTGGTGGAGTATTCCTGCTTGTTTTGTTTCCTTGCCGAGTACACATAGCAAAGATGGAGGACACGACAGAAAGGAGGATGAGAAGGACGTAGTAGACGCCTTTTCTAGGCCTCACACATGAGGTCACTGTTACGAGTTTGTACTCAGCAATGACGTGAGCAAAACGGGAATATTAGGAAATCAGCATGGCCGTCCTCCACTCTATGCTTTTTTTTTTTGTTTTTTGTTTTTTGTTGTTTTTTTTTTTTTTGGTTAAAAGAAGAAGAAAAAAAATTAAAGCCTACCTTAAAATGTTGTTCAATGTTTAACGGTCACTTATTTGACCATTTTCTGTCCTGTACCCATGTTAACATGTACATCCTTTATCTTCTGAAGAAGTCTTCCCATTTCAATATGTGCCAAATACGAGATACGCCGAGTCGGAAATTCATAACGCTTAGATATAAATAAAAAAAATAAAAAAATGTAGTTATCGCCTTTTAGCTTTTGGAATTTATTACATTTCTATACATTTCAAGTTCCCGTTTTTTGTGAAATAGTTTTCCATCGAATATACTCTACGTGTACAATGATACAATAAAATGCTGATATCCAAGGTCTAAAGGTTTTGAGACGGAATATTATTATTATATAATATTATTTCTCTATTACATGTATGCGGTCATTGCTTACGCCAACCTACTCTTTATTAAAAAAACATTTTTTTTAAAAAAAAAAAACAGCTCTTCGAGGTGACTGAAACGCCGTGGAAGTTAGATGTGTATGTGAAAGCAAGCAGGTCTGTGTATGGAAAATAAATTTATAACTTTAAAACGTGTCTGTGTTTTTGTGTCTTTGCTATGTTTGATTGCTTATGGGTACAAACAGAATGTTTATGAGTGTAGACAAGTGTATTTCAAGTTTAAAGGAGACTTGTGAGGTGGTTGTTTTTTTTTTTTCTTCCCCAAAGTTACATGTACACCAATAGTATTCAGTGTGTATGGAAATTTACCAGGGATTTTCCACCGCGTTGATGTAATCAGTATTTGTATTCCACACATTTTGGATTCCAGTTTGCACCATTTAGATACATAACGTGGAAACCCCAGACAGGGTAGGACTTCTCACGCGTATTTAACTTCTTTAATACGATACATTTTATATAGAATATATAGACTTAAAGCATTCAGTAACATCTGTGTGCAGATTGCGTATTACAGAAGGCGTGTCATTGAGTCTGTACGGTAGTTTGAAATGAAAAGAGGTTGCGTTATGGTGGCTTTAGGATTATTTAAATCGCAGCGTTGTTGAATTCTCGATTCTGATTGGTCAGAATGGGTTTCATTTTTTTTTTTTATATATATAACACCAGCTTGGATGATAGTGCCACCTGCAAGGTTCTTCTAATATTATAGTTTCTATAGCAACAGCAATTATACAGAGATTTGTACAGTAGGTGTTCTACATAATGTAAACTTAATAATAAACAGATTATTATTATTTTTTTATGATATTATTTAACATAACACTGGAATGTCTTAAGCTGTTTGGTCCTCTTCAGAGAGAGAGAGGAAAAAAAAGAGAGGCTGGTAAGGGAGTGATGTTTATATCTGCTATAATGTAAGTGAGAAGAGGGACGTAACTTGTTTCAGGAATGCTCTACAACGTTAAATGTAATTAACTATTAAGTATGACACTTCATTCTTAATATAAAAGTAACCCTTGGCCAGTTACTGTGCTAAAAGAGGAATAAAAGACGTGCCTCCGTGCTGTTCTAGGAAAATAATCAACTTTGCGGCGTCCAAGTAACTCCATTTCGGGTCCCATCATTGATTATTTCCCATAACAGCATGCGTGCAAGTGTTTTATTATTACCTGTAGACTCTTAGAAAAAGTGTTCTTCAGGGATTCTTCGTATATGTAAGGGTTCTAAGGAGTATGCCACCACGCAGCCTCGCAGTCTGCTAGCATTGCGCTCCATCTTTCAAGAGTTTTCCTACGTGAGCAGCATATTTTCTTCATTTTGAGCCCTTTCTAATAGAGAAACACTTGGATGGTTCTACATGGATCGTTTCCGGGGTTTCAATCGAGAAAACTCTCGAAAAACGTTCGCATAATCATGTGTACGCTCGTAGTCTCTGTTAGCCAGCTAGCTAACATTGGGCTAACCTGACAGGATTTTATGAAGACATATTTACGGATGTTTTCCAGACGGCTAACGTAAGCTAACGTCACAAATTGCTTCAGAAAAGCTAGCTAGCTAGCTAGCTAACCGTCCCATTCGATGTAATCCTGTTAAAAAATAATAAATAAATTTTAAAAAAATAAATAAATAAAAGACAGAAACATTTCCTTCAAGCTCCTTTTATTGAAGAGTCAGTTTGGTTTTGCTTTCCGATATAGTCGTGGTAATTACAATGAACGAGTTACAAAAAGACGGGGGGGATTTTTTACATTCTAGTTAATTATGTTTTCCCGAACAAATCTGCCATCTTCCCTCTGAAAGCTGAGATTAAACATCTTTAAAATGTGTTAACCTTTGACCTTACACACATGATCAATCTTCTGTCCATCCACACACACACACACACACACACCAGACTGGTGTGACTGTATACATACACATTTTATGACATTATAAGCAAACTGAAATAATCAAATCACACACACACACACACACACGCACACAAAATATATATATATACACATTTCTACTGAACTTAGTTATACAAAAAACTTGTGGCCAGTGTGACCAGTTACAGTTCTCAAGGGCCAAAGTCCAGCACGTTTTAGTAACTTACCTGTGTGTACAATACATTATTATTATTATTATTATTATTATTATTTAGTAGTAGTAGTAGTATATATTACATTATCATACCAGTAAGAGCGCTCCTAAGTGACGCCAAGACTTTCTAGGTTTTTACAAAACTATTAGGAAAATCAGCAACCTCAGCCAATCCTGTAGCAGCAAAATATAGAAAACCATGGAGGTCAAGAGCTTCAGGTAATGTCCTGAAGCCCTGTCCTGAAGCCCATCCATTTTCTCTACCGCTTATCCTACACAGGGTCACGGGGATCCTATCCCAGTGGACTCGGCGCACAAGAACGGGGGACACCCTGGATGGGGTGCCAATCCGTCGCAGGGCACAATCGCACACCCCGGACAATTTAGAGATGCCAATCAGCCTCTTTGGACTGGCGGAGGAAACCAGAGGACCCAGAGAAAACCCCCCGAAGCACATGCAATCTGGGTGGTGGGAGGTCGGAATTGAGCCCCCAACACCCAGAGGTACGAGGCAAACATGCGAACCAGGTAATGTTCACATCGGAATGAAGGGGAAATGTGATTTCAGTGACTCAGTGGTTGAATGGCAATTCACTAGCGAGAAAAATCATCAGACTCTGCTGGACTCTGAACCTCCAGGACTGGATTAGCAGAACATTTCACAACTACTACGGTAGTGACGTTTAAGGTGCCGTCAGACTTAAACCGTCATGTCAAGGAGGTACACACAAACTTCCCAGACCAAAAAAAACAATTTTTTAGGAAGACCCTTATTTAAACAGACACCACACTGACCTCGGAAGTGCCGTAGATATGACGTTGCACGAGTAAGGTCATCAGGTAAAGTAAGTACTTAAAGTATTAAGTGCTTTCAGAATTGCTTGATGGTTAAAATATCTCTTACAATCGCAAGCTTGGATATTTGACATGTGCATTTATTCGCTTGGCAGATCATTTTACACAAAGCAAGTTACAAGTGAGCCAAAGAACAGCCCGAACACGGCTGCGCAGTGAAGTGTAGCTAAGGGTTTCGTGCTGCAGTCGTGACGACACGGAACTCAAAAACACAAACCTTCCTTCTTCACACCTCAGATTGTTCATACCAACTTAAGCCGAGCGCACACGGGGCGTTTTTTTAATAGTCGTTTTGCGACCGTTGTGCGAACGTGAACCCTCCGCTGTACGCCGTGTCACACTGTAGGATCTCGGTCGTCGTTAACGTCGGACCGTACGACAGTCGAGACGCGAAAAACGCACGCACGCAAGAAGATTCATACGGCGTTGGAGAACCCAGACAACAGGACGTTCCTCAGATCATCTCACACTGGTAGAATTTAATCGGAGGAAAAATTTGGTCGCAACGGATAGCTAGTGATCGGCTGTCGGGGAACGTGTCGAACTAGCGGTCGAAGACTTCAGATTTTGGCCTAGGGTTATAGGGATCTTTTCGGATTCTCGAAAATCGTCTCAAACGACCGAATCGCGCGCAAAATCGTAGAGTGTGAACATGGCTTTAATTGGAAAAAAAAAAAAATCGTGGAAAGTTAGCCTTGGTTTTTTGGGGGGGGGGGGGGGTTCGGATGTCAAAAGTTCTCCAAGAGCATTTAAAACTTCCTAAGTAGGACACGTTTAAGTGCTTCATTTATTTTAAAAGTGGATATAAGATGTGCTAGGCATAAACACAGTCTTGAAAGTAAAATATTTAACGCAACACTTACTTTGTATTTTCCGTCTCCAACCCCACCCCCACCCCCACGCCTTTTTTTTTTTTTTTTCCTCGCTCTCCCAAGATTTTGTTCCTGTATTTTCGTACAAATTGTGTTGGATTTACTGGACACATGAACATGTGCGCATTTTCCCATCTCCCTTTAATCCCCCCCCCCCCCCCATCTGCTATTCTTTTATCATAACCTCTCTTTTCCTCTTCTTCTTCCCACTCCTCAGAAAGAGATCCTAAGAAAATGAGATCCTCCACTATAATAAAACTCTCGTATCCCGATAAGGTTCAAACGAGCTCGTATGCCGTTTGTTTGCAACCCACGCTGATCTGAACGCACCATCGTACCGTGAATTTATTTACATTAAGCTACGATTCTGAGGTCGGGACATTTGCTAATATACAAAGTTATATCATCTGCACTTATCTTATTTAAGCGGGCAGTTTAATCCGACTACACGACACAGCACTTTTTCTAACGCTCCCTAAGCAGAAACGTATCTGATCTACAGCATTACAATGGGCATGAATCGCATCGTGCTCACGTAGACACCCTGAGCTTGCTTTCCGAGCGGGAATTACGAGTTACTCGGTGGTTCGAACAGGTAGTTTCCGTCTAGTCATGAACACGGCGTTACTCAGAAGAAAGCTCACCAGCAGCTCTCTGGGTTTTGAACTCAAAACCTTCTGGTGATTAGCACTTAGTACTTTAAACACCACTCATTTACATTCTCACGCTCTTTCACACGCTCGGATTTTCTTCATTCCAAACTGTACAGTTGGCTGTCGTTTCATCCTGAGTGACTGAAAGCGAGAACGCGGACGACGGATGGAAAATATGGACTCACGGTAGAACAGCAACTCGAGAGAACGAGAATCACGGCCGTCTACTCACTCTACATGCGTACTCATCGAAATAGTTTCACGTGCCTATTTTAATACAAACGACATGAATTTTTAAAAAAAAACAACAACATTTACACATTTATTTAGACGTGTACTGTACGTATGTGCGGATATTATTATCGCTACTTTGGCGGTGACACTAGCGCTAGCACTAGCACTGGAAGCAGCTGATTGCTTTTTTTTTTTGTTTATTGTTGTTTTTTTATTATTATTCTTATTGCATTTTACTGAAAAAGTGCCGTCATGCAGAATGCATAGCTTGAATGTGTTCTACTTCAGTTTTTTTTTTCTTTTTTTTTTCTTTTCTTTTAAAGCGTTGTTCCTAGCGAGACCTCAGCAGAGGATCGGATGGCGATGATGGCGATCATCTAAACCTCAACTTGATCATCATCGGCAGCAGCTAGGAAGCAGCAGCGGTAGCAGCAGTGATGACAGTGGGCTAGAACTAATCTGATATTAAAATGTACATTTACATTTACACTGTAGTTCTCGTATACGGAGACTCTCGCGGCCACGAGGGGAACCAAACTGAATTATCCGAGCTTTATTAATACCCTGTCACGGCTTTTGGCATCTCCAATACTGGCTTATTTACCGTGGAAATTAATTAAAAACATACGGTCGTGTGCAAAAGAAAGTACACCCCCCCCCCTCCCCTCCCCCTTTTTTTTTTTTTTAAACCGTAATTCATGATGTAGATCGGCTAACAAATAACAAAAGAATAAGAGTAATTCAATAAACCAGCTTGAAGAAACCATGGTGGGAAAATTAAATGCATCACATGATCATTTAATAATGCTTGTAAGAAGTCGTTTTCTGCAAACGCTTTTCCTTTTATACGTATTTCACATTGTTCTAAAGGATTTTTGTCCCCCTCTGATTTACAAATGAGTAATAGGCCTCACTTATCTACAAACTGGATTTTCATAAATTGTTCCCCAAGAACATTTACTCAAGAAGTGCTGTACTCGTGAAAATCCAGTTTGTTGGGGAGAACGTTCAAAATCTGTGTAAACATATCGGCTTAAATTTACATACAGGCCAATATGTCACGGACACGAAGCACGATCGATCGGCTTCGGATTTGATAATTAATTAGTGACGAGTTTCTGCAGTTTTACGGATTACGTGGTCACACGCGAATTTAGTAGAGGTCGTGGAGAAGCTACGCCCGTAGATGTAGGCATCTCATTTAGCATGTAGCTTATTTAGTAGAAATTGTGAAATTCAGTCGTTTCATTTTAAACCGTGTAAGAGTCGCCGGAAGCTTTGGAAACGTGGCAGGAATTTGTGAGAAATGTTCATTGATATTTAAAGGGGTTTAATGATGAACGGCTTTATTTAGGTCCCCACCAGAGTATCTCAATGAGGTTTAGGTCTGGACCGCTCAACATGGAGAAAAAAAAAAAGAAAAAAAAACGGTTCCATCTAGCACCAGGAAGATTTCTTACAACATTTACAATGAAGGGATTTTCTTTAGTAGAAGGTTCCTAACTAGATTAAAGAAGCAGAACCATTAACCAACTAATGAAACGGTTTTCTTAAGAGTTCAACACTTTACCATTTTCTTTTCCAACCATTAGACTATAGATTTTCAGCTATGCCTGGACTCTACTCCTTTCGTGTGCCCAAGCTGTAGCCGTGACCAAGAACCAGCTACTTTCACAGGAAGTAATAGATTCAAGGGGAAAATGTGTCAATTTAAGATGTACTGCCGTGAACTTCAATATAGTGACCAGATCTTCCACCAAAAAGCCCATGGACACTGTTTAAAACAATTCCTCCTGCCTGAAACCAATTAAAACGGCAATCCTCAAGATTCCGAAGCTTGTCGCCAAAGATATAAGACTTCTCTTTGAGCAATCAACGGAGGCCATCAATCCTTCACCACGATTACCTCCTCATGAGGTGTATCCAGAGATATTCTCATTTGGCCAAATTTGGAGAATTACTCAACACTCCATTCAAACACGGGGTCTCATTTCTACAACATTCTGGACATTACTTCAGAAATCATGTGGTCTTTTTAAGCGCAGGTGTGCAAATCTAAACTGTTCAGCCAGTTACCAGAAAACGAAACGACCGTTCATAAGATTCATTCTCCTGCGTACACTTCCACGACCGCCAATATGAAGCATTTTCCTGATAAAACCGTCAGAAACGCAGATCCCTAGCTATACCTTGAGTTTCCCTGCAATTTCTCGGAGCGTTATCCCAGCTGGTTGTTTTCTGGTCATGTAGCGTTACAGGACAATCAATAATAAGAAAATGTCAATCTTAAACGTTCTCAGTTTACAACTACTCCAACTCCGAATGATTTTATTGATCGTAAACAGCCCGATCACCTTTTATAAGAAGATCAAATGAAAATAAATAACAAAGCCTGCTTCTCTACAACATTTCAGGTGTCATTTCTCTTCAACCTGAAAGAAACAAATTGCCCCGCCCTTGTTCTGCTTTTATAGAGATGCTCACGTGTCCTGCCGCTCAACCAATCACGTGGCTTTAATTAGCATCACCTGTCTGTTATTTAGTGCCTCAATTCCTACTGAAGCAATAACGCTTGTACTCCATTTTCCCCACATGGTTTCTGCAGTTTTTTGTTTAATAAATAATAATATGTAATGTAATGTTGTCTGCTCCGTGAGGCTGATTTGTTCTAATTATCGAAATGGGAGAGGAACTAGTTAGTTACTTGCTGTAAATTGGTGAAAAACCACTGAATTTAAAAAAAAAAAAAAAAAAAAAAAGGTGCACTCATTATTTACGTGACTGAAAATACTTTAAGACTAAATGAAAAAAAAAATTTGTGCTCTAATATTAAACCCAAATAAAATCATGTGATTCGAATATCTTTAACTTTATAACTTCACGAAAGCACTTTGTTTGGTACGGATATCCGCATGTCCGTTACAAATAGAGAGAAAGAAAAAAAAATAACGAAATAAATAAATAAATAAATAAATAATCATCGATCTCAAACATATTAATGGATCAAATCCAACTTCGGAGTAGTATGGTGCAAACATTGGGCTCAGAATCCCAGAATGCAATGCAGTCATACAACTCCGAGTCATGGCAGACCGGTAACCAAAGAGAAAATAGGCCAACATGTCGGAGAAAGAATGTGAAAGAAATAAATAAGCACCAGAATTTCATTGCCTGACTTTGGGTGACTTTGGGTGTGGGAGTTTGGTGGATGTGAATTGGAACAGTAATGTTATTTAATTGCGAATCTGTTTTTAGAGTGTCTGTTTTCACACAATGTAGCAAGTAATAATCTGGAAAGATCTTTGTAATATCACAGTCTAAAACTGGATTTAAAGAGAAGCAAATTAGTAAATGAATCACATGTAAATGAATCATACGTAAATGAATCACATGAAAATGAATCACTTGAATATGAATCACATGAAAAGGTATCACATGTAAATGAAGCATACATGAATGAATCATATGTAAATGAATCACATGTAAATGAATCACATGTAAACGAATCACATGTAAATGAATCACATGTAAATGAATCATATGAAAATGAATCACATGTAAATGAATCATATGAAAATGAATAAATAAATTAAAGACGAGAATTTCATTGCCAAATAAACTGCCACTCGGGTTTGTGTGTTAATTATAAAAGATTAATGTGCAAGTCATTCAGGGTGGAGTTTTCCTTGGAGTTACCCCAATATTAAACTGGGTGACATGTAAACTGACCATCACTCTACTTCATTTACATATTTGGTGAAAAAGAAAAGTTTAGTTAAAAAGAAATGACCGATATGATCAAAGATGGGATGTGCTACATGGATTTTAAAAAGCATTATATCTTTACGTGCTTCAACAAAAACAGCAGTGCGAGGAAAGGATATTTTGATTTGAACCCATCCCGATAACTGGAAATGATGTGGACAAAATATTGTGTGTGTGTGTGTGTGTGTGTGTGTGTGTGTGTGTGTTTAGGTAGGCTTTTATAATAATTGCTTGACCACGTATGCATATCAGATTCCAGCTTGAGCTCGGATCCGAACACACAAACTCACACGAAGACATCAGCAACTAATCATGAGTAATTCCTCTCAGTGCTTCCACTCTTGTTGTGGGATTTGGAAGGTCGTTTTAGGGAGAGAAAAAAAACAAAACGAGCTTCAGGAAGTCATTTCCAATTTGAAAATGCCGGAGTGACGATACAATATCGGTCGACGTCAAAACTTAACAGTCGAGTCCAGAAGTCTGTTCCGTTATGGAAACCCATCATTGACTTTGTATTGTATTTTAAACTCAGTTAACAAAACAGGTCACAGGCTGCATTCAATTCAATCCAATTCCATTTTATTTCTATAGCACTTTCAACAACTTCTAGGAACCTGTATGTAGATTTAGAGCATTCATGAGCAAACCAGAGGTGACAGTGGCAAGGAAAATCTCCCTGAGATGACATGGTGAAGGATGTAGGATTGAGTAATTAAGGCGGGATTTGGTTCATCAACTGATACATTTTCCATAACAGGAGCCATTACAGTAGTTTGTGCTTATTTATATAACACTTATAGAAGTCACCTGCGTCAGCATTTTATGCCTGGGGGTGGAGTTGGGGTTGGTGGTACAAACTTTTGGACTGTACACGATAAGTGAAAATGAGGCGAATGAAGTGAGATTTCTCTGGCAGCTAAAATGGAGATAAATAATGTATTCTTGATACATTAATAGGGATTGCGCGAATAAAACGTGGGATCATAAACGAGACTTTCAGACTTGACTGTACGATATGTTCTGTACGAGTGGAGACAGTGAGAGGAACCTTTCAACCCTGAGTCAAGGCGTACTGACATCAAACACATAACAGTTTTCTCATGTTCATTCCACAGGGCAGGATTCGTAAAAGTTGAGGTTCGGTTTCGATTCTGTAAAATTGGGAAGACCGAGATAACGTTTAACATTAATACGGGCATGACCAAGCTCACTATGGCTCTTCTCCATATTTAAAAAAAATAAATAAATAAAATCTGCTATTATTCTGCGGCCGGTACGTCAATATATATTTATGCTATATTACTAGTTTCTCTTTCATTCTAAATACTATTTCTCCAATTACAGAGATCATAAGTGTTAAGCACACTGAACAAAGCTCAAAGAGTGTTTAAATGGTCCTGCTGTATGTGCGAGCACTAAGCATTGATGAAGGCAGTAATATAACAAATATAGATTTCTAACCCATCAGCTTTTATGAATATTTCAAATATGTCCGCTGAAAGCCATAGAGCTGTATGCAAAGGTTTGGACAAACCCCTAGTCAAATTATCCTTCTTCTATTTTTTTTTTCTTCATTTTTGAAGCGAAAAGAAGTATACACAACATTTTCAGCATATAACATCCATCCATCTTCTATACCGCTTATCCTTTTCAGGGTCACGGGGAACCTGGAGACTATCCCAAGGAGCATCGGGCACAAGGCGGGGTACACCCTGGACAGGGTGCCAATCCATCGCAGGGCACAATCACATACACACTCACACACCCATTCATACACTACGGACACTTTAGACACGCCAATCAACCTACCGTGCATGTCTTTGGACTGGGGGAGGAAACCGGAGTACCCGGAGGAAACCCCCGCAGCACGGGGAGAACATGCAAACTCCACACACACAGGGCCATGGTGGGAATCGAACCCCCGACCCTGGAGGTGTGAGGCGAACGTGCTAACCACTAAGCCACCGTGCACCAGCTTATATTTGGTGAATTGTTTAGAATTGCCATTATAAATCCAGAGGGTAATAAATTCTGACTCTTCAAACCGTGTGCTCACTTTCAACAACCATGGGCTCCTTTAAGCGGCTGATTGAGGATCTGAATGTCATTAAGAGGTGCCGTTAAAAAAATCCCTGTATGGCACTAAGGACCTGCAGGAGGGTGTGGACCGTTCTGTGCCTTTTACATCGCTTGCACAAACCTGATCTGCATGGAAGAGTCATCAGAAGGATTCCTTACCTGGAACCTCATTGCAAAGGTGAACGTCTGATATATGCAAATAAAATATCTAGATAAGTCAAAGGAGAAATTTTGGAGAAAAATAGGAGCAGCAATCGATGAAAAGGACACCTTGCTAACTGTTAAGCCTTGGGGTGGATCTATCATGCTTTGGGGTTGTGTGGCACAGTCAGCCAAGACACAGAAGGATGATGATCCAAAGCATACCTGTATCTCATAACCCACCATGAACTACTTTAAGAAATGAAAGTGGAAGCTTGTGGAATGGACGTCACAGTCCCCTGACTTGAACATGATCTGTGCAACGACGGCCCAAGGATATCTCCGAGCTAGAAACATTCTGCGAGGAAGACTGGGGGAAAATTCATTAAACAAGAATAGATGGACTCGTAGCGTTTAAGTTCTTTAAATATATAAAGTAACTATGCGTTAATATTTGCATAAGATGTTGAGTAGTTCTCTGGGGATGTTGTTTTTACTTTATTTTTCACTTAAAAATATCAACAATGTGTCTGCGATTTGGCCAGGGGTGCCCAAACTTTTGCATACAACAGCATATAGGTTACCAGAAATAGATTCGATCTTTGTAAACATGTACATTAGCAAAAATGCTGCTTTTTATAACTTTTCGGGTTCCTGAGGCACTTACTTTGGCCAGCATCGCATTGCAGGACACGGATCTGAACCCTGCAAATGTTTAGCCAAAAAGCACCAGATGTCAGATTAACACCCAATTACCACCAATTAACACCAGGGGCAGAAAAAAAAAAAAAAAAAAACACAAATACACTAATATCAATGAAAAATATAAAGCAAAAATATTGGCGTGTTCTATAATCGCAACTTTTCCTGTTTCAACCCGTTTCATCCATCCGTTTCTTCATTTCCTGTTTCCTGTTTCGCTCACCTTGTGTAATCCCCACCACCCCCTCCCCCCAGACCCTGTTTCTCTCAGGATGTTAATCACCCGTCGCCTCCTCCTGGATTTCCGGCAGGTTCTTCTTCTCCTTGCGCAGTGTTTCGGTGAGAGGACGTGAGGAACTGGGTGACTCCAAGTTTTTCGGCTCGTTCGTGTGATAGCTGCCTTTGTATCTGTACAGGTAAATGTACATGCCGTACAGCACGAGGAAGAGCAGCATCAGAGACACCGTGACAATCACTGTGGAGACACACACACACACACACACACATCATATACACAACAGGGTTGAATTCTCAATTATGATTTTTCAGAAGTTGTTGATTCATTTTCAATAACCGCAGCTAAGATATATATATATATATATATATAAATGCACTTACTCTTACACAGTACGTTATCATTTCTATAGTAACAACAATGCCAGAGACTTCACATAATCTAAGATTAATAATAAACTGGTTTTTTTTTTGTTTTTTTTTTAAAGGGCTGTTATTTAACACTAGCCAATGGGAGATCAAGAAAGATCAAGAAAGGAAAAAGAGAGAGAAAGAGAGCGAACTGATAAAAACATAGAGAGAAGGAGATGCATCTGTGGCATGACTGAGTGAATTAAGAACCCGTTTATGAAGTGCTTTATCATGAAGATCAGAGACATTGCATCAAACAAGCATACAGCGTCGGAAAAAAATTCTGGAAAAACATTCTGGAAAAACATTCTGGAAATTATGAACACTTACACGTCATCCAGGGCGGAGTCACGTCATCGTGAATATAATAGAAGACTGCAAAAGAAGCAAAAAATATATATATATATATATAGAATCATAAACTGTTGACTTAGTTTAAAATGCCATTTTATATTATTATTATTATTATTATTATTATTATTATTAGCCATATTTCTATCCTAGTTTTATAGTATTTATTTATTTATATTAAAGTAATATAGAGGCTGGAATCATCATTAATATTAATATTTTAATATAATCAAGAAAACTATTTTTCATTTGACTCTAGCACATAAAGAAGATTTGAGATGTTTGTCAATACATTAAATATTGCAAATACTATAGCCGAAACGTTTTTTTTTTTGGGGGGGGGGCAAAACAAATGGCAAAAATGCAAACTACTGCCAAAAAAGCAAGAAGCATGTATGCATTTTGCGATCTGTTGTAAACCCCCGATGGAAATGTGCTAAACGCAAAGCAAATCTCATACAACAGCAGGTTTTTCAGAAGGAAATGACATCATTACATAAAGCGTAATAACCACAAAAAAAGTAGTCAATTTGATAAAAACGAGACGCTAAGAGGAAAATATCTAAACATTTTTGAAATGCATGTTCATCATGAGTGATGAAAAGTCGATAGTCTTACATAGTCCAGTGAACCAGGGGTCATCCTCCCAGGGCACGTAGCCCAAGACAGGAGGGAATGCGCCACAGTTAGACTCCACCACGTAGCCCTGGGTGGTGACGGGTGGGTTGGTGACGTTGGGCCGGAAATACGCCTTCAGTGGTGCGAAGATGTTATAACGGACCCCGGATATGCAGCCCACCAAACCCGGACTGTTGTGTCTCTGAACGTCGTAATCGATATCACCGACCTCTGAGAAAAACGAGCAGAGGGTAAACATCAACATTAACCTAAATCATACCGCACTTTACCGTAAAACAGCGATACGCAACTTTTTAACGTTAAACATTAGTCAGTACCTTGATTATTTCCCCGTAAAAGCACATTCCCAAAGGCTTTCCTTTCTTTTATCGCACAGCAATTTGCCATCTCTGACCAATTTGAATTCATTTATGAACAAAACGTCTTGCTTTTTAGCATTTATAGCTACACTGAATGATGTGGACCGTCCACGAATTTGAACTAGTTCTTGTTAAAGCATCTACGTATATACGTATCTTCGTTCCTCCCTCTTAAAGTTTATAAGACAGAACAGCAGCTTGTCATTTTATTGAAAAAACACACAAACTGGAAAGTGTGCATGCAAACTCCTCTGTCCTGAAGACTTTCCTCCCTAAAACGTCACCATATTAACAATTATACACGTTTTTAAATGTATTCATGTGGATTGTCCATTATACAAGATGGTACTACTGGTACTACTGGTATTACTGGTTCGGCTTCTGACCAAGCGGAATGCAGAATGCAACATTGCTAGGGTATAATATAATTTAATCGCGAGATTTTCTTTACTTCAAAAACAAATTTCTATTCGAGGGTTCTCCAATGTGGAAATTCCCAAAAGTTACATACTGCAGCTTTAAAGATTCAATTTGCTAGTGCGTTTGAGGAACACAAACAGTTACAAACAAAAGAACAGTCAGTCTTTGTCTTACCCATGACGCGGCCAAGAAAGATACTCTTCGGCGAGTCAAATCTGGGAATCTCCCCGAGAGTTAATCTCTCCACCCACGGCTCCATGTAATCCACCTAAAATACAGCTACACTTTAGTGTACACAGATGTGGGGATGCATTACAGCTACACCGCTTGTTATTTTCTTTAAACTACTGCACCTTTAGGCATTATAAATCGTACCTGGGTCCATACTGTGTAGTTGTGCCTGGTGATGTTGACAAAGTGAGGGAAGCCGTCAGCCAGGTTCCTGGTGGTCAGCTGAAATTTATGTGTTAGTAAACCTAGACGATACCTCAGGGAGAGGGTACCTGGACAGGAAGTGACCTCATCAGCAACCGTAATGTAATAGCTGCCCTGATGATTGGTTAAAGGATTTTTAAGATCTTGTAAGAGTATGAATTTGTCCCGTAGTTCGATAT
The DNA here is from genome assembly GCF_023375685.1 of Ictalurus furcatus. Lineage (NCBI taxonomy): Eukaryota > Metazoa > Chordata > Actinopteri > Siluriformes > Ictaluridae > Ictalurus > Ictalurus furcatus. The sequence goes on from NC_071256.1 coordinate 36,219,189, forward strand.
TTGACTATTTTGGTCATAGTTTTTTAGGCATTTCAACAAATGTGTGTGTGAGAGTGTTTGTGTGAATGTGTGTACCATCTTTCTTGAGCAGCACAGCGATGTAGTCTTTGTGGAAGGAGCTGATGTACAGCAGGACGGCCGGAGTCTGCTGGGTGCTGAAGCTGAACTCGATGTCATCGGTGGTGGTGTTGTAGCCCAGCGTGAAGTTGTGCCAGTGCGGCTCGATCCAGAAGTTAGCCCACCAGGCGTCCTCTGAAATGGGCTCTTTACGGATGTCGTAGCGCAGCCAAGCACCCACGTCGAAGAACGCTCCTATATCTGAGACCAGACAAGAGTGTAGCGATGGACCAGAATTACAGTTGCACAGTCGAGTCGGTTCTTACTGTCAAGATATTATACAGGACATCCATAACGACAAGCTATGCAAAAGAATTTGATGACTCACCTAATTGGCAGTAATAACCGTCGAAGGCCGTGTTGTTGCAGTCGCAAGAGTATGAGGCGTAGCCGTCGATGCACTGCCCTCCGTTCCTGCAGGGGATGGAGGCGTTAAGACACGCTCCAGTGCAGTTCCTCCGGATCCCAGTGCGCTCGTCTACCTTCCCCTCCAGATCCACAGGGACGCCATTCATTCGCAGGCCACGCAGGCAACCCAAGAAGGGCCTCAGAGTGTGATTTGCAGCGCCTGCACAAAGGAAAACAAGTCTTCAGAGACCTAATGGCTGGAAACTATTTGAAATAATCTGACATGGAATCTTCTCCATAGGCTCCTTCCGGCTTGGTTGGAAGGAAAACCTGCAGCCATATACAGTACCATCCCTCTGCGGATAAAACCGAACACCCCGACCGTGGGTGAACCGAAATGTGATACCTTTCACATTTCCGTTATCCGAAACGCCACCCTAACTTGTTTTCGCACCTACGAGCAGGGGTTGAGTGAACTCCATGGTGATGTAGGTTTGACCGGGGAACTTGTGGATAGCCGGGGGATAGAAGTCCACTTTGAGCCGTGCCATTTTGACATTGATCTCAGCCTCCACGTAGTGCCACTCGTTATCGTTGAGAGGTTTGGTGGTGCGCAGGGTCACGTTCCTAATCCCGTCACCCACCATGAAGATGAACACCACCTCGGTAGTGGCTGAGAAAGAGAGAGAGAGTGAGCGACAAAGAACAAGAGCTGTGAACGTGTGGTATGTTTAGCACTCCTCCTGGTTATGAGGACCTCCGCATACATGCATTTTTATTATATTATATATTTTTTATTGCTTTTGTTTGAAACCTCACAGTTCAACTCGATCCTGATGAAGTTCCGCAGATGGTCATCTGAGTTTTCCAGGAAGACCCCGTTGGTGCGGTAGGTCCTGAAGTGGAAGGTAATGTCGGCGCTGATGCCGGGTTTAAAGGTGGGGAAGGTCATATAGGTGGGCTTGGTAATGGCTACTGTATTCCAGATACTCCCTGTAAGAGCAAGACACAAACACTAAATAGTCTTCAGAAATAGAATAAAACACACTTCCTGGACTTTCCTAATGCCTTTCCTTGCATTATTAATCGTACCAATCCTGACAAGTAAAGGTCCCACCAGTGTCTTGTGAGACTTCCTGTCAATTTTAGCCCACTGACTGGGTGCACAATTTAGCCAGAGTCAGAGACCAGCCTTTTGCTTGAAATCAAATGGGCATTCAGTACTTATTGTTAATTATTTAGTGGCAAACAATAATGATGGAAAAATGTACAGTACATTAATTTCATTGTCAGTCAAACAGACATTACTTATTTATGGAGGTCAATATCAAGGTTCAATATTTCGTACATCAGTATCTCATCTGCTGTTTCAAATAAATGTATCCTTTTGTCTAGGTCACTTGTAAAGCAAATGACTGGTTATAGCAAGAAACCATTTGAAATGATGTGGCAACAACATGTTTTGGCAAGAAACATCTAACATAATTATACTCTGACTATTTTTAGAGCATGGTGCAGAATGCTCACTGTCTCCAGAACAGCGCAGTGGTCCGAGGCTGAACTGGGCCTCTGAGCCTGGGCGGATTGTGTCGCCGACTACAACTCTCCTGACAGGCAGATGGTCCCGGAACATCAGGTAGCCCTTATCTGCATACCTGTTTAACAGACAAGCAAGCTAATTAGCATGTGTGATGGCCCAAAAGCAATTACGAGTACCCTTCTTTTGAGTAACCTTCCCTAAATACAATTTAATGCTGTCGAACGATAGTGGCACATGCTCTCTGTAGACTTCATGTATTTTTTGCTCATTTATGAGGATTTTTCTATATATTTACACCCACTTATTCATTCACACTGTATATTCATTCTTTCTCCCTCTTACCATTGGCGATAATCTGCATCGCAGTTGCACCAGAACTTGGAGTCAGTGCAGGTTTGATTGATCGCACAGCCGCATTTCCCACTCTCAGGGAAAGACCCGCCCCAGTATTCGTGACTCTCGTTATGCCGGCCGATCCAAAAACTATAAGGCCTTCCATCTAATATAGGAAAAAGGATGTTAAGAAGCAGAGCGGTATCAATGGAGCAGTATGTACTCTGCCTTATATCTTAAAATTCATGTCTAATTAGTTTTCTGAATATAACATCAGCCATTTTCACCAGAATTCAGACCATATTGAGTTTAAGAGTGTACATAGATTAAATTTTTTATTAAAGATCTGCTCTATTACGGTCAGCCTATGGTCATCCAATCAGACACTTACGTGGAGTGTTTAGAAGGCGGGACTTGTAGCACGAGAACTCGATCCACTGTTCACAATATAGCGACGTGTTGGCTAAAGCAGTGACCTCATCCCACGAGGCGTTCATGTACCGGACGTCCCCTATATATGGCCGATCCAAGCTGGAGCCAGTCACTTTAGTTCTCTCGAGGCGGTCATGCTCAATAATCGTCCAGGCTTTGTTCACTGACAAACAGAAAACAGACTTAATGAGCCGAGGAATGTATTTCAGAAAGGATCCAGCTGCTGCTCCAGATATTTAATAAGTGTGCTTGTGTGTACATTTTCATAAAGGCTGTCCAGTGAGCCACACTAACATATACAATAATGCTGCATTTTAGAGATAAGAGTTTGAAGAATGAGTGAGGAAGCTCATTATCTGATTTCTCATCAGGCTCCATTTGATTTCGTGAGCAAGCAGGCTTGTGTTTAGTCTTCTAGTGCTTGATTAGCTCATTACAGAGCCTTTCATAGAAAATGATTTTGCTTAATTGCCTGAGCGCTCTCGTGTAGTTAAAAATAACAGCACAAAACACACTTGACATCTGAAATATGCTGAGTGAATGGACATCTTTAGGACATCTAGTATCATTTATGTGAAGTATGTGAATTCTTGTTCAGAAGCAGTCATTCCACGGAGACTGCTTTCTTTCCATCACTGCTTTCCATCTCTTCTATCTATCACTGAAGCCTTACAACTATCAAGATCAACCTCAAGATCATCGGTCCTCATCTTACTTGACCTCTCTGCTGCCTTTTACACTGTAAATCATCAGATCCTCCTGTCAACTCTCTCTGGTCTAGGCATCATCGGTGCGGCTCTGCGCTGGGTGGAATCCCATCTCTCAGCCGGATCCTTCAAGGAATCATGGAGGGGAGGGGTATCTGAATCACAGCAACTCACTAGTGGGGTTCCCGAGGGATCAGTTCAGGGCCCACTGCTCTTTTCTGATTTATACTACATCTTTGGGGCCTGTGATTGAGTCTCATGGCTTCTCATATCACTGCTTCCAGCCTTAAGATCCATCAAACTCAGCACGCATCACAGACTGGATGAAGGAATGCCGCCTTAAGCTCAATTTGGCAAAAACTGAGCTTCTCGTCATCCCTGCCTGCCCCTCAATCAACAACAACCTCATCGTACAGCTAGGCTCGACCACACCCAAGCCAACCAGGACAGCCAGAAGCCTTGGGGTGACTACATTTCAACAACTGCATGGTCCTGTAAGGTCACAATGTATAACATCAAGAAAATCAGACCCTATGTCACTGATCAGGCCACACAGCTACTAGTCCAGGCTCTTCTGATCTCAGAACTGAACTACTGCAACACACTACCACTGGTCCTCCCAGCCAGCTCCATCAAAACCCACACCCCTCGTCACACCCCTCGTCATCTCCCTCCACTGGCCGTCCACATCAAACTCAAGGCCTTGATGCTCACGTACAAGACCTTGTCTGGAACAGCGCCCCCTTACCTCAACACTCTCCTTGAGGTTTATGTTCCCTCCTGCAACCTGTGATAAGTTAACGACCGATGCCTGAGTTTCCAGAACCCTCAAACTGACTGTCCCTCAATGGTTGAATGAACTTCCAGACAGCAAATTCCGTCACTATTTACAAAAAAACGGCTTAAGACGTACCTCTTCCGTGAACACTTAACTAACCCCTAACTTGCCCCCACTCAAAAAACATCTGCACTTACACTGGCTCTTACACCTATACTGTGTGCAGTAGCACTCAATTAAAAATATTGTATGGTAGCACTACTTGTGTTGTTCTCTGCTTGATATACCGCTTTGCTTATATTTCCTGTCGCGTCTGTTAAATTAATAAATGTAAATTTAAATCAAGTGTGAATAAATTACTTATGCAAATGGGATTTTACACTCATTACTATTGAACATTTACTGGAACGATCCAGTGATTCACACTTCCTACCTTTTAATAGCAGGAAAATGGGCTACTATGTGTATTTACGGCATCGTTTTTTTCATCCATCCATCTTCTATACCGCTTACTCCTTTTCAGGGTCACGGGGAACCTGGAGCCTATCCTAGGGGGCATCAGGCACAAGGCAGGGTACACCCTGGACAGGGTGCCAATCCATCACAGGGCACAATCACTTACATATCCACACACCCATTCATACACTACAGACACACCAATCAGCCTACCATGCATGTCTTTGGACTGCAGGAGGAAACCGGAGTACCCAGAGGAAACCCCCGCAGCATGTTCCACGCACACGTGGTCACGGTGGGAATCGAACCCCCGACCCTGGAGGCATGAGGCGAACGTGCTAACCACTAAGCCACCATGCACCCTCGTTTTTTTCAGTATCATTCAAAAGAGTGGACATATTGTGTACATCTACAATGCTGTTATGTTGCACCCCATGTTGTAGAGAGCATGTACAGGATTATGACTATGAAGCTACAAATGAAACAGAGGTTAAAAAATTTTGTTTGAATTTTTATGTGGATTAGGAATATAATCTACATAAAAATGCCACTGATCTAATCCCTGAAGTGAGTACCCAATGATCCACCTCCCCAGATTAAGAATGTCTGCATCTTAGTTCTACCCCTTGCCATTCATTCATCCGCATGAACTGCTTTATCCTGGTCAGGGCCATGATGGATCTGACCACATCACTCCCTGAAAAACTGAGGGCAAGGATGGAATATTAGCCTGGATAGGACAGCAGTCCATCACGAGGCATTTCACACACTCATTCACAACAATTTGCCAATTTAGATTAGTCACTCAGCCTACTGGCAAGTTTTTGGGACGTGGGAGGAAACTGGAGAACCCAGAGGAAACCCACGGGGACGATGGGAAAACACATGAAACTTGGCTTAGGCAGTAACCAGACTGCATAATTGAATCGTGAGCCCTGAAGCTGTCTTGCACACCAAACTCTTGAGGCCAGTATTACATTGTACTACATACTGTATGATTAATAGTCTAGCATTGTCTAGTTGATCTATGTGTCTAGTATCGTGCTCTAGTTATTGTCAGGTTCTAGCAATTACTTCTAGTTCCAATACTAATTACCTTGATACCTTATTTATGGCAGACTTCTAGCCGTCAAATGTGAAGAAACCCTGCCACCATGACCAACGAGAAAATGTTGTCTTACACTTCATCTTGCAGTAGACAGTGAAAGGCTTGAGTGGGCCGCTCAGGTCCGGGTCTATGGTGTAGTTGCCTGACCAATACTTTCCATTCAGTCTGTAAGCCTCACACGACTCCCTATAGACGGCTGAGAAGAAAAGGACATTGTGAGGACAGAGAAACGGAGTACAAGACCATTTAATTAACAAGTACAGCGTTGTGAAAGTGGCACTTACAGTTGTGGCACACTTCTCCTTTGTACCCTGTGTTGTTGCAAATGCACAGGAAGTCATTCCAGGACTGAATACACCTGCCCTCGTGTTCACATGGGTTTGGAGAGCACCTGAAAATCACCAAGCCATAAATCAATCACTAGAGCCTGGCTGATACAGCAGTAAGCTCAGAACAGCACTAAAAGTCAATCATTTCTTTTGTGTAGCAAGGCTATATTTGCACAAGAAAGCTTCTAAGCAGCATGGAAATTGATATACAGTCCTGCGTAAGTCGTGTTTCTCAGGTGAAGGAAGATAGAGCTTTTCCTCTATTACAATGAGGCACAACAAGAAGACTTTCTGGTTTATCTTCGTTTCCTTTAAGAAAATATCTATTCATCCAGATGATTAATATGGATATGCAGTGTGTCAAAGTGTTTGGGGCCATAGTGCTATCTGGACCAAGAAATAATACTAGAAGGAAGCATACAGTATATTAAGGCCCCTTCTGTAGGTATAGGGATATTTTTGAAACCGTATTAGTTTTTGCTGCATTAAAAATGCATTAAAATGCATTAAAAACAAAGCTTTTAGAAAGGTGGGGAAATTTTAAAACTCCGTTGTCACCTGTTTTTCAAAACGCTGACATCACAGCATCAGCACTTCTGGACAGTGTTGATGTACGGCTTCTGCTTTGCGTAGTAAAGCCTTAACTTGGATCTGTGGATGCAGCGGCGAATGGTGTTGAATGACAAAAGTTTAGCAAAGTATTCCCGAGGCCATGTGAGGATCTCCATTACAGACTCATGGTGGTTTTTAACACAGTGACGTCTGAGGTATTGGAGATCACGCGCATTCTGAAGCGGTTTTCAACCTCGCCCTTTACGCACCGAGATTTGACCGGATTCCTTGAATATTTTAATTATATTGTGCAGTGTAGAAGGTGAAATGCCCAAAATCCTACCGATTTGTCTTTGGGGAATGTTCTTCTCAAAGTGTTGGAGTATTCTCTGACGCATCTGTTGGTAGATCGGCGAGCTTCGACCCGTCCTCGCTCTTGAAGGACTAGACCTTTTTTGGAGGCTCCTTATATACTATGATTAGACGATCGCCTCACCTGCTTCACGTCACCTTCTTATTTCAACTTCTCACATCGCTTTTAGTCCTAAATCGCCCCTGTCCCAACTCATTTGGAACGTGTTGCATGCATCAATTTCAAAATAAACGTTTATCTTCAAACAACTATGCATTTGATTAGATAAAACATCAAATAACTTGTCTTTATACGTTTTTTTTTTGTTTGTTTGTTTGTTTAAATACAAGTCAAAGTACATTCATAAAATCACTCCTCTTGTTTTTATTAGCGTTCTCCATCCTGTCCCAACTTTTTCAGAATTGGGGTTGTAAATTGGGAGTGCTTGTACACTGTTTAAAACATTAAAGAAATGTTTTTGTACCACACACACACACACACACACACACACACACACACACACACACACACTGAGAATATTGAGAGCTATGTGAGTCAGCTCTATTAGGCATATTATGGTGTTGATGTAGGAAATGCTTTCATTCTTGAACTGGTTCCATGGAAACCCCTTTTCAACATCTTGTGTGTATGTGTGTGTGTGTGTTTGTGTGTGTGAGAGAGAGAGAGAGCCCGAGAGAGACAGACTCATAGCTGTGTGAATCAAGCAGCATAAGCGGAATGCTTCTCTCTGAAGACATGTATGTCGTCATTGTATCATTAAAGACGATCGTCCATATAAATAGAAATGAATCTGCTTCATGAAGCACAGACACAACAGCACCACAACATCGATAGCACGCAGGGGTGCTTACTTTAACAGTCCGACATTAAATTACATAATTAGATAATAAATAATTAAAAACAGATTTGAAAAAATCCAATGCAATGCTGTTTTGTTAACTAGAAAACAGAGTAAAAAAAAAGGGTAGTAACCATAGTAAGGCAAAGAAAAACAATCACAAGGTCAAACTGTTATTAGAGAAAAAAAATGGCAATGAGCTGTGTGGAAGCCAAACACTTCGACTCCTATTGGATCTACGTGGCCTCTATACTATTTGTGTTGTCTCAGATTTGTTAAACATGCCTGAGATTGTCACATACACACATTGATGGTGATAGCGTAGGCTAGATTTACTATATACTATATACGTTTTATGATATGGGTGCCCACATGACTTCTATGTACTGTATGGAAAACACCAGATATTATCTCTAGTGTCTGGCAAATATCTACAAGATGAATACCTCTTTATTAGAGGACATTTAGTCATGCAGATATAATATCAGGAACAGACTCTGAGGGGTTTAAACAGGATATAAATGTGTTTTATTATCTTCATTTGTTATTGCGCTCTAAAGTCAACCAGCTGCACCAGCAGTCTCAGTCCGCATATGATTTCTATTAAATATTTACCTACATTTTGACATTTTGAGATTTGTCAGTCATCACTGTTCAAACTAGGGATGCATAACCAAACCTCTCAAGCAGGAATGGATTGTCACACACACCTGTCAGTGATACCGCATGTCCCCAGCAGTAGTTCCGTGTATCTGCCCCACTTCCTCTGCAGCATCACGTCGATGTCCACAGGCTCGTCATCAATAAAGATCTGCTGCATGCAGCCGTGGAAGCGCGCCAGCTTGGTCACGCAGCGTGCCGTATTGTTGGTCTTAGGACAGCCTGAGCCAAAAACAAAACTAATCACACCCATGCTCTGCTAGCTTGCTGAAAAACATATATATATATATATATATATATATATATATATATATATATATATATATATATATATATAATATTGCTGTCATTACTTGCCTCCAAAGAAGTAGGTGTTTCCAGTGCGAACCATGAACGGGTTGGTGATCTTCAGTGGAGAGCTCTCGTCCTCGTCGATGGTGACTGAGAGCAAGTTGTCTCTGGCCGCCAGATCCACCGTGTGCCAGAAACCATCATTTAAACGATATCCTTGGAACGAGCCACACAAAATGGGACGTTGGAGTGATTGTATATTAGTAGCTCGTGATTAAAAAAAACACACATCAAAACAAGTGTTTATGTAACTTCAATTTAGAGTAATCCGAAACGGTTGGAGTATCATGCTCCAGACACAAGTAGATGCTCCGGTTACATAGACATACACTATATTGACAAAGTATGTAGAGACCTGACCATCACACCTATATGTGTTGTTGAACATCTCATTTCAAAATCATGGGAATTAATATATGGACTTGACCACGCCCCCCCACCCAATATCCCCCACCCCCTATGCTGCTATAACAGCCTCCATTTTGGAACGTTGCTGTGAGGATTTTTGCACATTCAGCCACAAGAGCATTAGTGGGAACAGGCACTGATGTTGGGTGAGAAGCCCTGAAGTCGATGATCCAGTTCATCCCAGAGGTGTTTAGGCCCCTTATTTCTAGTGAAGGCATACAGCATACAAAGTCATTCTATACAATTATTGGCTTCCAAGCGCATTGTGGCAACACTATGAGGAAGACCCATATATGGGTGTGATGGTCAGCTATCCACATACTTTTGGCCATATAGCGTATACCATCTTGCCTGGTCTAGATGTGACCCTTTTTTTTTTTTTGCATCAAATTTTTAAACTAGTGTTTTATATTGTCCAACAATTTTCCCTTTTAGGCCCATGCAATCCATTAAACATGTCATTTGCAGGCATAACATTGACTTTCACACCGATTATGTACAAGAATAATGATTTTATAATGATTCCAGTTTAGCAGGATTCAACACTACCATGAAGCTTTTGTGGATGGAAACTTTGTTATCTAATTCAATATACATTTTAGCCTAGAACTTGATGTGACCGCACGAGCAAAAGCTGCATTTAGGGACCTGAGTGTAACATCTCTAACTATAAATTAACATCCAAAATACGACCTATGCTATCCCTATGAGACACTTCGGAATGACTGCATAACATGCCTCTAAATTGGACTGTGTACATGCTTAACAGGAAAAGAACGTCAAAGTACATTATTTATAGTGCCTGGCGAGTTCCACATAGACTACAGTGTCCTGTTACAAAGCCCTAAATGGTTTAGCTCTGATATACATTATATCCTGAGGCAGTATACCCCATCCTGAGAAGAGCTGCTCTTAATCTCAAGGATCTCTCAGAAGCTCAGCCAGAGAAAAAAAGAAATTCTTACATTGCTCCTAACCTCTGGAGTAACGTTCTAGAGAACGTTATAAATGCAACCAGTGGGTGTGTTTTCATGTCTTTTCTCTCAGAACATAAAGACCCAAACTCACACATCCAAAAATCTCCAACAATTATAAAGGATGTGACCTACAAGAAAATCTTCAAATTATTACAATTCATTGGAGACTGGTGCCTTGAACTTTAGGTGGATCAGCGGTCAGACGTGAATGTTACCTGCAGCGAAGCGGAGTCTCTTGTTCCCTGGTTGTGTGAGCGTGATGTTGACTTGACCCTCACTCAATCCAAGCTCCAGAGAGCCCGTTTCATCAGCAAACCTGGTGAACATCAGCAATCCTGTGTAGTCCCAAGACCGGAACTTGAACTTCACTGCCAGTCGGCTCTTTCGAAAGAACCCAGGCACCTGGAGGTAGTTGTTGGGCCCTGCGAAGGTCATGGGTCTCCACAGGAGGTCACGGCACGTGTAGTGCATCTTTTTCTATGATGGGATGAAACAACGAAAGGGTTTGAGACACAGGATGTGCTACAAAAATCCTCCTTGGTCTTTATCCTGCCCGTATAGAATGACAATTCACCAAAATAAGTGTCAAGCTAATGTACTGTATATCATTAATGCCCTTGAGGTAACTGATTGGAATAGAACGCTACCTTTTTGGGAGCGAACCGTACATCAGGATCTTGGTATTGGGTCTTGTAAATGATGTTGATTCCGTTGACGAAGACATTCTCCAAGCAGCCACGGAAGTTGACCTTACCTGGCAGGTGAGGTGAGTCTTTCTCGATAACGCCACCTACATATATCTGAAGAGAAAATGGACAATAAATGAGCTTAGTTAAAGTCCCAGTGACACTTATTTCAACAAAACTTAAAATAAGTGTCATTTTTTTGACCTGAAACTTCCACCCCACACCACCGGATGTCCCCATCATCAGAATATTAGACCACTTCTGGTTTATCGGAATTCTCACCTACTACTACTTTATTACTTGCTCATTTACTCTCAGTTTTCAGAGAAAATAAAAATATCTCATTTTTGGTTATAGACCAAATAGGGGTATATGGACCAAAATTAACCAAATATTGTATATGGACCAAATACAGCATATGGACCAAAAATGGACCTAATCCAGTATATTCCTTCAGCCACTTGATTTGTCATGCCTAGTGAACACACCTGGTTGTCCAGGTCCAGGTAGTTAAACTCGCCATTGAGGAGGACTCTCTCTGTCTGGCTGTCTAGCGTGAAGTTGAGGTCTCTGCCATAGCGTTTGATGGTGACATAGTGCCAGTGCTGTGTGTCTAGTAAATTCCCCAGCCTCACTGTGGTCATGCCATCCATGTTGTGCACTGTACTGCTTCCTGTAAAATCAGACAGTGAAATCATCAACACAACGAATTTCTTTTTCCTCAAAACCCATATCTATATGCCTATAGCCCTTGATCTTTCTTTACCCAGGGACATATGCAGGTAGAGTCGTCCGGTGTTCAGCTCTAGCATGACCGAGTCACCCTGGATGCCCTCACTGTACAGTAGCACACCATCTTTCTCGAGAGTCTTAAAGTTCAAAGCATAGTGGTCCTGCAAGGTTCTTAGTTTCCCACCAGGTAAGGAGTATGCCACCATGTCGTCCCCCTCAAAATGCATCACGTATGAGTCTAGAGGCCAGTGGGTCAGAGGTTAAAGGTGAGAAAGGCAATCAGATATGCTAAGAGAATATAAAATATGGAAATGTTGTCTGTTTTTTATGCTTTGTTGACAGAAACTACCTTGTCGAGCGGCTTTCCAAAAAAATGCAATTACCAGAATTGAAATCAAATGCATCTGAAGCTACATTTGAATCACTGAACTCCATCTTATATAGACGTATAGCCCTCATTACCATAGGGACAGCCGTAGACCTCGAGCCGTACGCCAATCTTTCCACCGTTTTCCGTGTTCCAGCCCATAGGCAGGAGGCGCAGGTGTTTAGCAGTAAAGGCATAGTGAAAGACATTCCTCTTCACCTGATAGTAGTTCCAGTTTCCAGGCAATGTCTGAGAAAAAGGAAAGAAGACCACTTTTATCTATATAACAAACATATAGTCTCAATAAATCTGTAATGTCTGAACAATCCAGGCATTTGTGATTGATGTACTTGCACTCCATTAAACCCCAACTCTAAAAAGATTAAGAGTGGTAAGAATGGTCTGCAGACTGGCGCCAGATCCAAATGGGCTGAATATTAACCCTTACCCTAATCCCAACCATTTTAATGACCTTTCTATTTGAAACAAGCCCTCCTCTGCCTACTGGCAATTTATTGCCCACTCATGTGGACTTTGTGTTCATTCAGCCGCAAGAACATTAGGAAGCCTGGCATGCAGTTGGCGTTCCAGTTCATCCCAAAGGTGTTCAGTGAGGTCAGGTCAGGTCTCTGTGCAGGATGCTGCTTTTTACCATGTCTTCATGAAACTTACTTTGTCCACAGAGACATTGTTATGCTGGAACATGTTTGGGCTAAGCCCCTTAGTTCTAGGCAAGAGAACCTGTCATTCTTGGGTGTCAAATTACAGTGCAAACTAGTCTTGGAATATTACGATTATGATCGACAACATGATGGAAAAAGATCATGATCCTGACCTGGGGAGTCATTTATAAGGATCTTCCTAAAAGAATTCTAAATGTGGACATTCAGTTATTTCCTAAAACCTCTTTGAATGATTTATAAATCTTCCATAAAGGCGCCCCAATACATTCTGTATATTGTCAGACCCTGGGGTTTTCAGTCTTAAGCAAGAGCAAATGACTAGCTCTTATTTGGATGGAAGGAACGCCTTCAGGCACACCGTACCTTTGAGGATCACGAAAGACGACAAAAGATCTTAACGTCAAGGCTCCAACTCTGTTACGCACCCAAAAAAAAAAAACATTAAACACATGCTGACATTACCATGTTGCCTCCTTTCATGATGTAAGGAGTCCACGCATCAAAACGGTCCCCGTAGAGCAGTGTGTACTTTGTCACCCAGTCGTTGGAGTTGAAGGTACCCTGTGTGGCAATTGCGACGATCCGATACTTTCTACCCAGATTGATCTGCAGCCATGGCTGTGTGTCTCCGGGCGCTGGAGACCAGCCACTGCTCCCTACACATACACATAAGTGTTGTATTTATCCTGCCATTTTTATTTTAAGCTTACACATTTTATTGGCAAGATGAGCAGGCAAGATGTAATTAGCCTCTGATCTGGCAACTTACCATGGAGTTTGGCAAAATGAGCAGAGTAGAGAAAATTGTATCTGGAGGAGGCCCAGAAAGAGGAGGCATAAAGTGGCGAGATAATCGGGTCTAAACATGGTCCTGAATGAGAGAGAGAGAGAGAGAGAGAGAGAGAGAGAGAGAGAGAAGGAAGAAATAATTGATCGTTACAATAGATTGAGACATTAGCATGACATTAGACTTTCTCGGTTCTGCATTTCATGAAAAAAAAACTTGATAACATCAGATTGATATTTCTCAGGGAACAAAGAACTAATTTCAAACTACACCTTCGGCCACAAGGTAGATAATGTGTTAAACAGAAATGAATAACTAGGCATCGTTATTGTGCAGAGATGAAGACATGGATGAGCATACTGGACATGGTTAATTTCAAATATTAATTAAACAGGAACTGATTGGATAACTATGTGGATAGATGAAGGGATACATGAATGGATGCCTAGCTGGATGGATGAATGGTTAGTTATTAGATGGACTGAATAATGGATATATGGCTAGAAACTAAATAGACAAATGGACAGATGGGTAAACAGAGATAGGTAGACATAGATGAACAGGTAGACAAATGAGGATGGATGGATAACGTTGAGGAAACAAGTAGAGGAGACACATGGTAATGGATGCATGGATGGCAAAAAGATCAATTACAGAGACAAAGTAGCCAAATGGATAGAGGAGTAAAGCGATATATGTAGACATGCATAGATGGACAGGTAGATAAATGAGAATGGATGGATGGATGGTTAGTTGAATGGATTGATAAATTAATAGATGAATAGAGACTAAGCAGACAAATGGACAGTTGAGCTAACAGGTATTCTATATGGTTAGTTGGATGGCTGGATGTATGGATGGACGGATGGCTGGACGGATGGATGTATGGATGGCTGGACTTATGGATGGACGGATGGCTGGACGTATGGATGTACGGATGGCTGGACGTATGGATGGACGGATGGCTGGACGTATGGATGTATGGATGGCTGGACGTATGGATGGACGGATGGCTGGACGTATGGATGGACGGATGGCTGGACGTATGGATGGCTGGATGTATGGACGGACGGATGGCTGGATGGATGGACGGACGGATGGCTGGACGTATGGACGGACGGATGGCTGGACGTATGGACGGACGGATGGTTGGACGTATGGATGGACGGATGGCTGGACGTATGGATGGACGGATGGCTGGACGTATGGATGGACGTATGGATGGACGGATGGATGGACGGATGGCTGGACGTATGGATGGCTGGATGTATGGACGGACGGATGGCTGGATGGATGGACGGACGGATGGCTGGACGTATGGACGGACGGATGGCTGGACGTATGGATGGACGGATGGTTGGACGTATGGATGGACGGATGGCTGGACGTATGGATGGACGGATGGCTGGACGTATGGATGGACGGATGGATGGACGGATGGATGGACGGATGGATGGCTATGTGGACAGAGAATGAAAAAATAGTCAACTGGATAATTGATGGATGCATGGAGATGTACTGTAAATGGGTAAGCGGACATGAAATTGGCCGATGTATAAATGCATGGATAGATGGACAGACAAGAGCTAGACGGATAGACAGGAGATAGATAGATGAGTGATATGAACAAATGTAAACAATTCATTCCATTTTTATTAAAATCATTGAAATAATTTTCCAAAGCCATCGAAAGCTTAATCCAGTACAAACAGGGATATACATTATAAATTCATGCATCACCACTTAAATGTTATCAAACAATTTGCTACACTGTTCCCATGGTGATGGACATCATCTACTTCTGTTTTCTGTTCTAGTTCCGTCTCCACCCGTCTTGTCATTGGTTTGTTACCCAACTGTGTTCACCTGTTCTGTGTTAGTCCTTGACTAGCTTGTATACAGGTATGTATGCTCTGTTGTGAAGTGTTCTCTAGTGGTGAAGTAGTATCATACTTTCATTAAGTATATTATCTTTAAGTCCCAACATTGTTTCCATATTTTTCATGTTCCCCAGGTTTTTAGATTTACCTTTGTTTTGGTATCCTTTTTTTAACATGTTGTTTGGATTCACCCAAATAAAGCTTATACAGAGTTAGCACACTTGTGTCTTGCCACACCCTCTACTCAGTGCACATTACAGGAAGTATCACTGAGTGCGTTTGGCAAATGCAATTGTGAGACACTGCTTGTAATATACCATGACAGGCAGGACGAGACAAAATATCTCCATGTGATTGTATATATAAGATTTTCACACTGTAGTCGCTCATTATTTAAGTATGAGGGTTCATTTTAGTGTCACTGGCAGTAGATTGTCCTGCACAAAAGGCTGTAGGACATTTTATGTACGTGGTGGTGAAGTTGCTTTAGCTGCACTGCTCTCTAATGCTGACTGAATGCTAATGTCCATACTTTTACTGGACACTAATGGAGCAAGATCAATCCAGACACAAGGTGACACTCCCTCCTTAGTATAAAATCTGTGAGTGATGAAATGTTGCCATTACCACGTCAAGTAAATGGCCTACTTTTTGTCATAACATGGGCTGAATTGAATCTAACCTCTACAACAAATCATTCCTCACCTCTCACGGGAATCATCGTAGATCTGTCTAAGACAGTTAAAAATTCCCATTTTCATTTCAACCCATTTTCATCCATCTGTATTAAGGACAATAATGTTAACACCCAAAATCTCTGCCCTTGCCTGTATTTCGATACAGGAGTATGTGTGTGCAGTAACTCACGACCGTCTCCTTTGCTTTTTCCGTGGCATAGCATCACTTCCTCACTTATATAAATCCCTTCTTCAATTAGAAGCAGCCACAATTCAGCCTAATCTAAACAGAAGAGTCTGATAAACTCAACCCTCATCTCCATCACTCCACAGCACTCGTTTATTACTGTATGAATAAACAGCGTCTCATCATCTCCGTTTAGCAGCCCCTACTCTCAATATGGCAGAGAATTTAAATGAAGAGATAAAGGGAAACACCTGACTGAAGAAGACAGAGGAATGGATTAAATGAAGAGATAGATGGAAGAAGGCTTAAGGTGCTGGATGGATGGATGGATGGATGGATGAATAGAGAGGGATAAGACAGATGGAGATATGGATTGGTGGATGGGTTCTGGGTGAGTATTTGGATAAGAACCAATATATAGGTAAACTGATTGATGAATGGAAGGATTGGCAGACCAACTATAAAGAAAGAGGGAATAAGCAGTCAAAATAATAAATGATGGATGGGTGAAAGGATGGATGGCTGGATGGATGGATGGATGATAGCAAGCACATTGCTAGAAAAAATGATGGCTGACTAGACAGGTCAATGCATACTGGATGGATGGATGGATGGATGGATGAATAGAGAGGGATCAGACAGATGGAGATATGGATTGGTGGATAGGTTCTGGGTGAGTAGATGGATAAGAACCAATACCTAGATAAACTGATTGATTAATGGAAATATTGGCAGACCAACTGTAAAGAAAGTGGGAATAAGTAGTCAAAATAATAAATGATGGATGGGTGAAAGGATGGATGGGTGGGTGGATGGATGGATGGATGGATGGATGGAGACAGAACATACAGGAAATTGATGGCTGACCAATGGAGACATGGATTTATGAGACTCCATAGGTGGATTGGTTCTGGATGAGTGGATGGATTGACAGAGGGAACCAATAGATAGATAAATTGATTGATGAATGAAAGCATTGGCAAGCCAACTATAAATAAAGAGGGTACAAGTAATCAAAATAATACATGATGGATGGATGGATGGATGGATGAATGGAGAGGGAACTGAGAAAATCTGATAGGTAACAGATTGAGACTCCATAGGTGGATGGGTTCTGCATGAATGGATTGTTAGATGGATGGAACCAATAGACTGATAAACTGACGGATGAAAGAATGGGTTGACAGGAATCCACTGACCCAAAGTAGTCAAATGAATGAATGAGGGGTGGATGGATGGAAAGCCTTATATACAGGAAATGCACAGTCATCACAAATGGAGGCATAAATAATGGAATAGATGGGCAAGTGGGTAGATGAGACTGGGTGGATGGATGGATGGATGGATGGATGAATAGAAAGGGAACAGATGGAAAAATGGATTGACAGATGAATAGATAGGGAAATTTATACAGAGAGACATACTGTATGTAGAGGTGAGTATTTGTGACTACAAGAATGGATGGATGGATGGATGGATGGATGGTAAATTGGTAGAAAAAGGTATGGCTGAAATCGATGGTTCACTAGTAGAGACTTGAGTTCATGTGACTGCGCTGATGGATTGGTTGTGGATGAGTGGCTGGATAGATGGATGGATGGGACCAATCTATAGATGAACCAATTGATGATTGATGGATGTATTGATAGACCAACTATACATTCAAAGGGAATAAGTAGTCAGATAAATGAATGATGGATAGATGTTTGGATGAATGAACAGATGGATGGATGGAAACGTCTAATATCAGTGATGTACATTTCAGTATCATTTTAATGGAATAAAAATGACAGAGGCCTGAGTGGCTAGTGTGTGACCTTCAGAAGCAGTACGAGAGGACAGCAGTGGTGTGTGTGTGTGTGTGTGTGTGTGTGTGTGTGTGTGTGTGTGTTCCTTTGCTACTGAATCACAGCTGGTCCATAGTAACCAATTCTTCACACTGTTGATTTGTATTAAAGTGAATCGATTATATACGGAGAGTGTGTCCATAGGAATCATCTCGGTATCGTTAATTAAACCTGAAGAATGGAATAACGCTTGAGACCTCTCTAAATCTGTGAATATTAATATACAATCTTTTATCCTAAAGTAGCTTACATATAAGGCAGATTCATGTCTCAGTCCATGCATTTTAAGTTACAACCTCGTTAAGACTGTTCAAAATTGCAGACGATATCAGAAGTGTTAGGACTTGCTAGCTTCAGCCAGACACTCCTGTATCCTGAAAGCAGAGACAATTTCAGGTCCCACATAATTTTCTTATAATACTACAGTGCTGTGAAAAAGTATTTGATTTCTTCTGCTTTGTGTAGATCTCATACTAAATTGTTTTCGATCTTCAAACGAAGTACACCATAAAACAAAGACAGCCTGAGGAAACACACAATACAGTGTTTATTTATCATTTTTTTACTGAAGCAAAAATAAGTTATCCAACACCTCTCAGCCATGTGAAAAACTAATTGCCTTCTTAAACTTAAAATGTGGTTGTGCCACCTTTAGCAGCAATAACGGCAACCAAATGCTTCCTATAACTGGAGATCAGACTTTCACAACGTTGTGGTGGAAATTTGACCCACTCTTCTTTGCAGAACTGATTTACTTCGGCCAGACTGGAGGGTTTTCAAGCATGAACTGCCCGTTTAAGGTCCTGCCAACAGCATCTCATTTGGTCGAAGTCAAGACTTTGACTAGGCCACTCCAAAACTTTAATTTTGTTTTTTTGAGCCATTCAGAGGTGGATTTACTCCTATGCTTTTGATCATTGTCTTAGCTGCATAATCCAGTTGCGCTTGAGTTTCAATTTACGGACTGAAGACCAGACATTCTCCTTTAGGATTTTCTGGTAGAGAGCAGAATTCATGTTTCCCTCAATTATTGAAAGTTGCCCAGGTGTTGAAACAGCAGAGC
The DNA here is from genome assembly GCF_023375685.1 of Ictalurus furcatus. Classification (NCBI taxonomy): domain Eukaryota; kingdom Metazoa; phylum Chordata; class Actinopteri; order Siluriformes; family Ictaluridae; genus Ictalurus; species Ictalurus furcatus. The sequence goes on from NC_071256.1 coordinate 36,238,405, forward strand.
ATCCCCACACCATCACACTTCCACCACCATGCTTGACTGTAGATAGGATGTTCTTTTTGTGGAATTCTGTTTGGTTTACGCCAGACATAATGGGACCCTTGTCTTCCAAACAGTTCCACTTTCGACTCATCAATCCACAGAACATTCTCCCAAAAGGCTTGAGGATCATCAAGGTGTGTTTTGGCAAAATTCAGATGAGCCTTAATGTTCTTCTGGGTTAGCAGTGGTCTTCACCTTAATGTTCTTCTGGGTTAGCAGTGGTTTTCACCTTAATGTTCTTCTGGGTTAGCAGTGGTCTTCACCTTAATGTTCTTCTGGGTTAGCAGTGGTCTTCACCTTAATGTTCTTCTGGGTTAGCAGTGGTCTTCACCTTAATGTTCTTCTGGGTTAGCAGTGGTCTTCACCTTAATGTTCTTCTGGGTTAGCAGTGGTTTTCACCTCACCACTCTTCCATGGTGCCATTTTGGGGCAGTGTCTTTCTGATAGTGGAGTCATGAACAGTGACCTTTCTTGATGCAAGAGAGGCCTGTAGGTCCTAGTTGTTGTGCTCTTGGAGGAATTATGGAAGGTCAGCCACTTTTGGGAAGGTTCACTACTGTGCCGAGTTTTTCCACTGGGAGATAACGGCTCTCACTGTGGTCCTTGGGAGACCCAGAGGCTTTGAAATAGCTTTGTAACCCTTCCCAGACTGATGTATTTCAATCACCTTCTTCCTCATCATTTCTGGAATTTCTTTACATTTTGGCAGTGTTACTGACCTTTGGCAGTGTGTTAAGACCTTTTAACCAACTTCATCCTGTAGAAGTTCTATTTAAGTGTTGATTTGATTGAACAGGGTTTGCAGTAATCAGGCCTGGTTGTGTCTAGTCCAGCTGAACCACATTACGAATGCAGCTTCATAGATTTGGGGAATTAGTGACTACAGGGGCAAATACATTTTCACACAAGCCCAGTTGTTATTGGATAACGTTTTTGCTTCAGTAAATAACATTATCATTGAAAACCTGTATTGTGTATTTACTCAAGTTGCCTTTGTTTTATGTCGTATTACATTTGAAGATCTAAAACTATTTAGTGTGAGATATACACAAAAACAGAAGAAATCAGGACAAACACTGTATTTATAACACAGTGCCGTTGAATTCTTGGTTCTGATTGGTCCACATGAGTTGATTATTTTTCTACAACAGCACTGACAGTATTTCCACAACAAATCATAGGTTTATCTTATACTAATGTGCTTATACTAATACATTATCGTTTCTATAGTAACAAATTACAGAGTGGATTTTAAAAATTGTGACTGTCACGTTCTGTCACAACAGAGAGATGGAGATGAAGCCGTTTCAATATATAAAGTTCAGCAAACAAATCCAATACCTAAGGCAGATTCAAAGTCAAGGCAGGCAAAAGGGTCAGGTGATCAGCAAACAGGATATCATAGAGTAACCAAAGTACAAAAACCAGGGAACAAACAAAGTCAAAAAAACAGACTTGGAAAACAGGAGTAAAAGCCTGATAATGAAAGAACACGAAGGAAACTGAGCAATTGCTTCTCAGGGGTGCGGTGACAGAATGAGGCTTATTTAGGTGCACAGTAATGAATGTGAAATTGAGAACAGGTGTAGACAGTCATGTGACATGGTCAGGTGAGTTGCAGTGGCTGAATGGAATAGTAGTCTCAAGTCCCTTTTCCGGTATTTCCATGACAGTGATGATGTTTAGCATTTATGGAAGGAGTCTCCAGTGTCAGCTCCTTGTAGCTGGATGGATGGATGGATGGATGGATGGATGAATGGCATTATGGATGGATGGATGAATGGATGGATGGATGGCATTATGGATGGATGGATGAATGGATGGATGGATGGATGGATGGATGGCGTTATGGATGGATGGATGATGAATGGATGGCTTTATGGATGGATGAATGGATGGATGGATGGCTTTATGGATGGATGAATGGATGGATGGATGGATGGCATTATGGATGGATGGATGGATGGATGGCTTTATGGATGGATGGATGAATGGATGGATGGATGGCATTATGGATGGATGAATGGATGGATGGATGGATGGCGTTATGGATGGATGGATGAATGGATGGATGGATGGCATTATGGATGGATGAATGAATGGATGGATGGATGGCTTTATGGATGGATGAATGGATGGATGGATGGATGGCGTTATGGATGGATGGATGAATGGATGGATGGATGGCATTATGGATGGATGAATGGATGGATGGATGGGTGGCGTTATGGATGGATGGATGATGAATGGATGGATGGATGGATGGCTTTATGGATGGATGAATGGATAGATGGATGGCTTTATGGATGAATGCATGGATGGATGTATGTACGGATGGATTGATGATTGTATATTAAAACTGCATACAAAATATAAAAGTGTAACATGATCTCTTAGCAATTATGTATGACCCACACACACACACACACACACACACACACACACCTATCTCTGCATACTTAAAAACAGACCCACCACTTTCTCCCTTTCCCTTTCACTCCTAGTTCACAGAAGGACGTCGTCTTTCTTTCAGCTTCTAAAATTATTCCCCCTCCCTCCCTGCCTCTCCGTCATATCTCTTTCTCCCTCTGTGCATTTGTGTGGGCGTGCACATGTGTGTGTGTGTGTGTGTGTGTGTGTGTGTGTGAGTGTATGTGTGTTCTGCCTTCATGCTTTCTTCAGATATCAGAGTCAAAGCCAAGGGGATAGAATAACAGCCAGCATGAAGGAGAATCCTGCATCCCACACTGTGCTGACAGAACATGTGCAAGCTCACACGTATACACACACACACACACACACACACACACACACACACAAATTCCCCCCCACCGCTCCAGGCTGACGCAGCACTTTTTCTCAGAGTGTGCATCCGCATACCACATTAGCTGCCTTACTCGCAGGAGAGCTTATTTTAGACGAGCGTGCTCGTCCCTGGAGGACGTCTGAGGTATATACTTTCCTTCCAAATATCACATGGGTGAGCCTGGATTCGTTGCAGATTTTTTTGGCACAGGATTATGAATTATTCAGAAAGCCATCAGACAGGAGGAAACGTATAGGAAGACAAAAACGACTCTATCTATAGATATAAGAATAGCACTTTCCACACAGGTGCACTCTCCTTTCGTGCACAGACACACACGCCGATCTCTCACAAAAACACACACACACTCACACGCATCCCAAATTCCCACCACAGCCCAGCAGCTCTCTTCCTTCTGACAGAGCATGTAATAGACGCAGCTCTGTTACCCAAAAACTGTCATGACATTCAATAATAGGTACACTATATGACCAAACGTTTGTGGACACCTTTTTAGTCCCCATGTTAACCTCCACTCTTCTGGGAAGGCTTTCCTCTAGATTTTCGAGCGTGGCTGTGGGGATTCGTGTTCATTCAGCCACGAGAGCATTAGTGAGATCAGGCACTGATGTCGGTGCAGTCAGTGTTTCAGTTCATCCCAAAGGTGTTGAAGTCCGGGCTCTCGTGTTCCTCCACTCCAACTTTGGCAACCCATGTCTTCATGGAGCGCAGGAGCATCGTCATGCAGGAACAGGTTCGGGCCTCTTAGTTGCAGTGAAGGGAAATTGTAATGCTACAGCATACAAAGACATTCTAGACAATTCCGTGCTTCAGACTTGTTGGAAAGAACCACATATTGGTGTGATGGTCAGGTGTCTACATACATTTGCCCATATAGTGTATGTTATATGGAAGAGATAAACCCCCAAACCCTAGTTTGTTATCTTACTTGTATAACAGTTACTGACAACATTTACAAAATTCAGAAATCATGATGCTATCGTTGTCATTGTTGTGTATGTATCGAGTCTGTTATTCTGCTCTGTTCCTGTCACTTTTAATTAAAATATTAAATCTATAAAAACATAAAAGCATGTGATTTAAGTGTGCGCTGTGTTGTCCCTCTACAAAGTATTCATTCGTCTAGGATCTTCAGCATCCCATGACTGGTTTCCTATTTACCCAGGACAACACTCTCGGGTGTGAGCGGCTGATAAAACTGAGACATTGGCCTTTTTAGTTTTGCACTGGGGCTAAGAAGCTAATAAGGATGCGAACTTTCATGCACACGATAAACTTCAAATCATCAGACATCGGATCAGTCACGATATTCGTCCGTGAACACTGCAGAATGAATATATACAGTATGTAGCTCAAGTGATGACAATACTGAATGAGAACCGTAATATAGCACAAATTCTTGATCAAGTTTGAGACTCTGGGGTCATCACGTGCTCCCATAATTCTGCTCGTAGTACAACGTTTATGTGAAAGTTTGAAAAGCATGCCAGACAGGCCAGTCTTGCCAACCGGAAGACACTGTGATAATATTGTCATGTTGTAATAGTGTAAAAATGTTGGCTTGATGAATGCAGGGACATTAAGCAAATGTTAAAATAATATTCCGAATAAAAACACATGAATGCCACTCTTCCCATATATATGTATATATATATGGAGGGATATATATTTATAGCCTAGGCCATCTTTATGTCGAGCAACAATTCTTTTTTTCACATCCTCAGAGAGTTCTTTGCCATGAGGTGCCATGTTGAACTTCCAGTGACCAGTATGAGGGAGTGCGAGAGCGATGACACCAAATTTAACACACCTGCTCCACATTCACACCTGAGACCTTGTAACACTAACAAGTCACATGACACCGGAGAGGGAAAATGGCTAACTGGGGCCAATTTGGACATTTTCACTTAGGTGTGTACTCACTTTTATTGCCAGCGGTTTAGACATTAACGGCTGTGTGTTGAGTTATTTTGAGGGGGCGGCAAATTTACACTGTTACACAAGCTGTACACTCACTACTTTACATTGTAGCAAAGTGTCATTTCTTCAGTGTTGTCACATGAAAAGATATAATCAAATATTTACAAAAATGTGAGGGGTGTACTCACTTTTGTGAGATACTGTATATATATATATATATATATATATATATATATATATATATATATATATATATATAATTTTTCTTGACGAAAAATTAATTGAAAGGTTGTTGCATTTAGCTTTTTGAACTGACTTTCTGCCTTGTATTTATATACAGTATGTGGATTTGTTTATTATTGTTGGTGTAATTAGGAGTAAAGAACATAAGGGATAATCATGATAACAAAATGACAGTTATAATTACATGAATTCCATCAAAATAAAATAAAATACAAAAAAAACAAAAAAAAACATGACCATACAGTGATCCTTAGTAACTGCCTGGTCAGGGTCGTGTAAGCTTTAAATTAGGATACCTATTTGTTTATATATATATTAGAATAACTGTGTGGGCGGGATTAAAAAAATCTTATCTCCAGATGTGCACATCTAAAGTTGAGACCAATTATGAACTGGAGTGATGTAGCTGAGGTTGAAGAACTGTCAGAGAACCAAATTCACACACCGTCTTCACCTTGCTGCCATTTCTACATCTGGGGGGGGGGTCTTTCTAGTGTCTTTCTGTGTTTCCCGGGGCAAGGTAATAGGGTTTAAGCCACACCCTCTTTGGGTTTAAACCTAAATACATGTATGGATATTTGGAGCGTTAAACAGATACAGATACAGACAGTGCCAGTGCATTACAAACCTACTACAAAGCATCCGAGCCAAATCTACCAGATTTCTTCCCACAGGCCATTAGAGTTAGAAACAGATCTCCTGATGACCATTTCTTTCACCTCATTTCACTCTGTTCCACAAACTACTCAACCCTGTGCACTCAGTCACTTCACGAGGAAGACAAATCTGCACTTATTCATTTCAAATCCACATACACAAGACAGTATATATTCTCACGGTTTTGCCATTAAGGTCTATTGTTCACAACGTTTTGCATCCAGGAAGCTTCCGTTTCGCTTCTCATTAGAGCCGTATTGCTTTTCATTCCAGAACTTTCCACCGACAGGACACGTTAGGTCCAGGTTGATCATATTTATAGGCAGACTAGTTCGAGTTTCATTCAGTTCAAGTGATCAGCCAAACAGGCTAACAACTAGGCTATAAGGAGTCAATAATGATTATAATAGTAACTTTAAGGAGAGCTGCTTTACCCTTAAAATAGGGTTTGTTGTGTAGAAGTTTATTATTTACTGTAATGGGTTGATATATAGATTTATAGTACGGTACAATATAGAATGATTACAGTATGAAGCCTAATGATTTTGTAGGAGCCGTTTAATCTGTTACCAATGATAACGTTGTGCAGTCTCTCCAGGATTTAGCGAACACAAAAATTCAACAGCAACGTGAATAGAAATGATATTAGTATTCTTGCAGAATGGATAATTAAGGATATTTGTGAGGGGTGGCGGGGGTCCCTGGTTCAATCCCGAGCTTGGGTTACTCTCTGCATGTTCTCCTCTGGGTTTTTTCAGGTTTCCTCCCATAGACATGTCAGTGAATGAATGGATTGGCGGCTCTAATTTTTGCTCTTAAGTGTTATGGACTGGTGTCAAATTTCAGGGTGTGTTCGCACCCCGTGCCCAGAGTTCCCAAGATCCACCATGACCCTGGTCAGGATGAAGTGCTCTTTTTGAAGATGAATGAGTGAAAGTCATTAACAGTGTTAGTTTAATCAGTCTCAGTCTTGCATGTCTGTGGTTGTATTTTCCTAAAAGACATCCACTACAGTAAATTCTCAGAGGGAGCATGTTTAAAAGTGGCCAGGACACACCACTGCTTCTAGGATGTGATATATGTTGGGGTTTGTCATATCGCCACTCCCCTACCCATCACACACACACACACACACACACACACACACACTTCAAGGTGCTTAAATCAGCCTTCTATCATGATGTCAGTCCTAAATTACAGCCATTTCTACCAGTCCAACCCCTTTAAAAAAAAAACATCTGCAGCCGCCTTTGAGCATTTCTGTGTACGTAAAGTTTACAATCAGCGGATTCCTCTGCATTAGACGTCATGCAAACGCACGAGCCCGTCCTCGCTTACAGGTGATGCCGCGCGCTCAGCGGAAACGCTATTAAAACGCAATTATATAATGAGCTATGTATGCACAAACGGATCTTATTTGTCTTTTGTATTTTTAAGTGTAAACATTCAGGGCTGGTGGTCAGTGTTTATTATTCTGTATGAATTGCAGAGGTGCACCGTGTCCTTCCCGGTGTAGGATGCGCTCCGCGGAAAGTTGCGTGCGGGCGCGAGGAAGCACCGCAATGCAGAAAAGAGCCCCGCGCGCGCCCCACCGCAGGACAGCTCTCTCTCTCTCTCTCTCCCTCTCTCTCTCTCTCTC